>NC_084629.1:18108894-18408894 GCF_033978795.1 Nerophis ophidion
ATATGTGTATGTGTGTATATGTGTATGTATATATGTGTATATATATATATATATATATATATATATATATATATATTTGTTCTGTATTTATTTTATTTGAAAGAAAAAATAATAGTACAATATATTATTTATTTGTATGGGGCGTCGTGCGGGTCTCGCTTCCTGTTGAGTGGGGTCCGTGCCCGTGTGGCCCGTCCTTGCGCTGTGGAGTCTGTGTTGGTGACTTGATGCGGTGGCGGCGCGGCCCCTTTGTCTGGTCTGGATGCTGTATCTCGGTTGTTTGGGCGGTGGTGTGTTTGTGCGGTTTTGGGTTGGGGCGGTGGGGTCTATTGGTGGGGGGGGTGTTGATGTCTCTTGTTTGCGTGTTGGCGTTTGGGCTGACTGGCGGGCTGGCACGGGCTGGTCTCCATGATCCTGTTGGCGTGTGGTTGCCGGTCGCAGTTTATTTATTTATTTTATTTTTTATTTTTTTCCCCCGATCACTTTGATTTGATGGTGTGGTGCTGGCTGTCTGGGGATATTGCAGCTGCTGTTTCTTATGCCGTTTGTTTGTGGTGTGGGCGCCCGAGGCTGCTGGGTCCGGTGCAGGGGGGTGGCAGATGTTGTGACTGGTGGTAGCGGGCACTCGTGGTGGTTGTCGGGGCTGACTGACCAGCTGGCTTCATACTTGTTTATTGTCGTGTTGATTGGATTGTCGGGTGTGGGCCTGGGGTGCCCTCGCGCCCTGCCGCGCCGCCCTTGCCCGCCCGGTTTCATACCGTTGTCTGGGCCGGGCTTGTGGGGGGTTGTCCCTGGGTGGCGTGGGAACGGGGCCAGACCTGTGGGGATTGGGGGTTCGGCTAGTTCTCAGTGGACAGTGGATGCCTGGACTTCATTGCTGTCCCTCCGACATGTGTATGGATTTGTTGTCGTATAGATATTTGTGCGTGTGTATGTGTGTATGGATGGATGCAAATGTGTGTATGTATGTATATTGGTGTGCATGTATGGTTACAAGTATGTGTGTTCATAGATGTGTATATGTATGTGCGTATGTGCATGTGTGGGTATGTATACATATGTATGTATGTGTATGCGTGTATATGTATGTATATATTTATGTATGTTAATATTTATGTTTTTATGTATGTATACACGTGTATGTATGTGTGTATGTTTGTGCATATATAGGTGTATGTATATGTATGTATGTATGTATGTATGTATGTGTAAGTGTATGTGTGTATATATGTATATATATGTATGTATGTATGTATGTATGTGTATATATGTATATGTGTGTATGTGTGTATGCATGTGTATATGTATGTGTGTATATATATATATGTGTATATATGTGTGTGTATATGTATATATGTATATGTATATATATATATATATATATATATATATATATATGGCTATATAATATGTATGCCGGTATGTGTATGTATGAATATATACACACACACGCGTGTGTGTATGTATATATGCAGATGTATATAGTTGTATATGTATGTGGGGTGGCCTGGTGTGGGCCGCGCCGTGCTCCCCGTGGGTGGGGTTGGGGTCGGGGGGGCCCGGGTGCTGGTGGGGCGGGGGCGGTCTTCCCGTCCGGCTGCGGGGAGTCTCTGGGTTCCCCCGGGCGGGGCGTCCCGTCTTTCTGCCCTTGTGGGGGGTTCTGTCTCGCTGGCTTGGGGTATGTGTGTATGTATATATATGTATATATGTGTATGTATATTTCTGGGGTTACGCTCTGGGCATGCTGGTCAATCGGGGTCGGCGCCTCAGGCTACTGCATCCGGGCTGCATGTCTGGGGCCACTGGGTCCCGCCGTCCATCCCTTCCAGGTGTCCTTCTTGGTTGAGGCCGGCTGGGTCTAGTCCCCTCATCCATTGTGGTAGCTTGGTGCTGCAGGGTATTCCGAATTGCTGCGAGTCGGCTAGCTGCTGGGGTAGTGAGGTTGTGTGTCAGCCTGTCTGTGAGCTTATTTATTTATTTATTTATTTATTTTGTGTGTATATATGTATGCGGATGTATAGGTGTATATGTATGTATGTATGTATGTATATATGTGTATGTGTGCATGTATGTATATATATGTGTGTATATGTGGGTATATATATGTATGTATGTGTATGTATATATGTGTATGTGTGCATGTATGTATATATATGTGTATATGTGTGTGTGTATATACATGTGTATGTGTGTTTGTGTATATATATGTATGTGTGTGTGTATGTATGTGTATGTGTGTATGTATGTGTATATATACGTATATGTATGTATGTGTGTATGTGTGTGTATTTATGTGTGTATATGTATGTATGTATGTGTATATATGTATATGTATGTGTATGTATGTGTTTATGTATATATTTATATATATGTATGTGTATGTATACGTATGTATATGTGTGTGTATGTGTGTATATATATATATATATATATAGTTACCAAAAAAAACAAAACAAAACAAAAAAAACCAAAATAAATACATTAAATTATATATATATATATATATATATATATATATATATATATTTATATATATATATATATATATATATATATATATATATATTTATATATATATATATATATATATATATATATATATATAATATTTATTTATATTTATATATATATATATATATATATATATATATTTATATATATATATATATATATATATATATATATATATATATATATATATATATATATATATATATATATAATTTAATGTATTTATTTTGGTTTTTTTTGTTTTGTTTTGGTAATTTTTTTTTTCCTTTTTTCCCCTCTCTCAGTGGGAGACTTCGACAGGGCAGTTGCTGGTTGTTCCATCTCCATCGTTGGGGTCCCTGCGGGTGGGGTGGGTGGTCCCCGCGGCCCTGCGATGGGTGGTCCTGTGGCGGCCGGCTCGGGTGGGGTGGCCTGGTGTGGGCCGCGCCGTGCTCCCCGGGGGTGGGGTCGGGGGGGCCCGATGCTGGTAGGGCGGGGTTGGTCTTCCCGTCCGGCTGCGGGGAGTCTCTGGGTTCCCCCGGGTGGGGCGTCCCGTCTTTCTGCCCGTGTGGGGGGTTCTCTCTCGCTGGCTTGGGGTCTGGCCGTCCGCTGCTTCTCTCGTGCCCTGTCCTCTGCCGGGCGTGTCTGTCTGCGGCCTGCTGCCGGCTCTTCCGGGAACCCCCGCCGCTGGCCGGCCTGGCTGCGTGGGGCGGGTGATCCCTGGTTCCCTGGGCGCCACACCTGCTGTTTGGGTTGGGCTCTCTGGGCGGCTGGGTCCGCACTCTAGCTCCCACGCACACTAGGGGTCAAATATATTGTACATACAAACACACATATACTAACACAACACACACCGTTACTCATACATACAAACGTCCATACATTGGTACCTACGCTCCCACATACATACACAAATACATTACATACATACTCCAAGTCCGTCCATCCACGCGCACATTCACGGTACGAACATACATATACTGTACATATACATTCACTGTACAAACAAACATACATATACTGTACATATACATTTACTGTACAAACATTCATATACACATTCTGTTCATATACAAGTACATATACATACATACACTCATGCACATAATCATGTTTCATCAAACATATATCAATGCTGTTGCCCTAGGGTAAACTGGGTAACACAAGGCATATTGACAGAGTTTACACCATTGTTACTATAACAATCTACAAGATTAATATAGGTTGCCTCTGTCTCTTCCCTTTCATCTTTCGGTATTCCTTCTTCTTTTTTCCTTTTTTTTCTTTTCTCTTTTATTTTATTTATTTATTTATTTATTTATTTTTAATTATCTTTCTAGCTATCATTATGTATATGTTTCGTTGCATTTGAACAACTTTATTGTTGAAAATAGAGGTAATCTATTGGTTTTGTTCATGATCAATAGCGCTTTTTCTATTGGTATTTGTATTGCTCCAGTTTTAGTGTAAAAATTCTCATTATCATTACCATATTATTTATTTCACTAACTGCTTATTTGCTATCACTTTTACGATCATATTTGTACATATTATGTATTGTGCTGGTGTTGTTCTATTGTTGTTGTTGTTATTGTTGTATTTGCTGTTGTTGTTTTTTGTCTCTCTGTCTAATCCCCCTCTTATCCCCACAATTTCCCGCTCTGTCTTCCTTTTTTTCTCTTTCTATCCCCTCCGGTCTGCACCAAATGATAATATAAATACATTTAATAAAGTCACATTCAAATAAGACAACAAGAGAAGTATCTTACACTTCTCTTTTGTAAAGTAAATCTGAACAGCCGATATGGGCATTTACATCAACTATATGATTTGCCTGAGAAGCTGGACAGGACAAAAAAAAAAAAAAAAAAGATTGCTGGCACAACCACTCTTCCAACTTCTCCACGCCGTCCCCCACTTACATACTTACTTACTTATTTACTTACTTACATTCCTATTTTACTACTTACTTATTTACTTACTAACATACTTACATACTTACTTATTTACTTACTTAAATACTTACTTATTACTTATTATTACTTATAATTTACAACATGACAAACCTTTGCTGCTGCTTTGCCTGGAAACACTCATCTACAAACACGCTTACTTATTTATTTATGTCATTAATCAATTGCTTTCTAAATACTTACTTACTCACTGACTTAATTACTCACTTACTCATTTACTTACCTGCGTACTTACTTATTTACTTACTTACATACTTATTTACTTACTCACTGACTTAATTACTCACTTACTCATTTACTTACCTGCGTACTTACTTATTTACTTACTTACATACTTATTTACTTACTCACTGACTTAATTACTCACTTACTCATTTACTTACTTGCGTACTTACTTATTTACTTACTTACATACTTATTTACTTACTGACTTACTTATTTTCCTACTGACTTACTTGCATACTTACTTATTTACTTACTGACTTACTTACATACTTACTTATTTACTTACTTACATACTTATTTACTTGCAAACGTATTTACTTACTGACTTACTCACTTATTAACTCAGTCTCTGACTTACCTATTTACTTACTTACTCGCTGACTTACTTCCTTACCTACTTATTTTACTTTCTTCACTCACTTACTTATTTACTTACTTAGGCACTGACTTACTTACTTACAGGCTTACTTAATTACTTACTTACACACTTAATTATTTACTTACTTAATTACTTTTAAATAGTTAATCACAAACTGGCTAACTTTCTAAATATTTACTATATGTACTTACTTGCTCATTTACTTACTTCATTACTTTCTAAATACTTACTGTATCTTAAACTAACTTACTTATTTCCGTGCTTACTCAATTTATTAATTACTTTATAAACACTTACATTACATTTACTTACTTATTTACTTAATTTCTGTTACTTACGTACTTACTTTGTTATTTACTTAGTTACTTTCTCTTACGTACTTCCTCCGTTATTGACTTAGTTACTTTCTCATTACGTACTTCCTCCGTTATTGACTTAGTTACTTTCTCTTACTTCCTTTGTTATTGACTTGGTTAATTTTTCTTACTTACTTCCTTTTTTTATTGACTTAGTTACTTTCTCTTACTTACTTACTTTATTATTGACTTAGTTACTTTCTGTTACATACTTCCTCTGTTATTGACCTATTTACTTTCACTTACTTACTTCCTTTGTTATTGACTTAGTTACTTTCTTGTATCAAAGGTAAGTGATTGTCCACTTTTTCCTTATCTGTAATTCGGACATTTCCCAGCATCCTCTGCGTCTGTCACGCCAACATGTTCTGAGCCACTGGCGACCACGTGCTAACAGCGAGTGCTAGACGTGACACATGCTAACGAGAATGACCAGCAAAGGAGCGCCACAAAGAGACAACTGCTGCTGTTGATGATGGACGTCCCCAAACACGGGTCCTTCCCCCACTGCCATACTTGACCTTATGACCCCTGTGATCCATGTCCTTCACTGTTGCCGTGGCGATCGCTTATACTTTTACTTCAACATCTAGCATAATCACAAAATTATTTTGAATTAGCAAACTCCTAAAATCAGCTTTTCTTTGCTCCCTGACTGACTGCCACCCCCTCAGGATCCAATTGGTATTACAAGAAAGAGGTGAGCGTTTCTTCCCAGAAGGCAAGAGGAAGTGACAAGATGAACATTTCTCAACACTCGAAGTCAACTCTTTCACTTCTTCTTTGCAAGCAGCGGTAGAAAAAAGTCCCTCACCTGCAGCTCGAGCGTGTCCTGACCCGCATTGATGAGCAAGCGGCTTCCTGCGGCGCCGTGACGTGGACCACGACCATGCGGCGTTGCAACACATCGGCAAACACGTCAACTTTTTAGACCTGTTGCAATTTTACAGTGTTGTTGCGGAATGTTCGGAATGAGAGAACGTTGTCATGATACATGCAACAGGAAGCCATCCTTCCAAGATCTGGAACATGATTCACTTGGAGAACTGATCAACGCTCCATTTTCAACTTCTTATGCATAAATATAAATGTATGCATATGTTTGTTTGTGTGTGTGTATACTGTGTATATATATATATATATATATATATATATATATATATATATATATATACATATACACATATATATATTAATATATATGTATATACTGTATATGTGTGTGTGTGTACATAAACACATATGTATGTATGTATATTTATATAGACAGCAATAATATATTATCATCATTATTTAATGTCTGTAATGTGTTTAATTTATAATATTATTTAAGTACATTGTTTATATTAATTATATACTGTGATTACATTGTATAATGATAAGTGTTATCACACATTATACTTATACATTAAGTATAAGTATAATGTATAAGTATTGTGATCATATTATTTACTGTTTATTTGTGTACAAAATAGTTGTAATAACCATAATCGTAATTCTATGACTATCGTTGTAATTAGTATATTTTTTTATATACTGTACACTTGTCCGGGGGTGTACCCCGCCTTAAAAATGCGCAGTAAAAATGGATGGACGGATATATATATATATATATATATCCGTGTGTATATATATATATATATACACACGGATATATTTATTATTATTATTGTCATTATTTAATATATTGCACAATTACATTTTATGCAGATGATAAATATATGTTGTATTGCACAATAATAATAATATAATACTTATCCCACATTATAGACACATTGTGATTATTGTATTATTAGATTATTGATACATATCATGTAATACTCATTTTAAAATGTGCGGTGAGGTTCATGGCTGGTGAGGCACTGACTTCATCACAGTCAGATTTACAAACATATGAACCCTAAAGAGTATCTTATTCACCATTTGATTGGCAGCAGTTAACGGGTTATGTTTAAAAACTCATACCAGCATTTTTCCCTGCTTGGCACTCATCATCAAATGTTGGAATTGGAGGTTAAATCACCAAAAATGATTCCCTGGTGCGGTGCCGCTGCTGCCCACTGCTTCCCTCACCACCCAGGGGGTGAACAAGGGGATGGGTCAATTGCAGAGGACAAAATTTCACCACACCTAGTGTGTTTGTGACAATCATTGGTACATTAACTTTATACATACAAACTGTAGCACACAAAAAAGCATATTTAATTAAAAAAAACGTTATTATGGTCTTACCTTTACTTATAAATGAAGTTCATGCGCTGCTCCTTCTGAACAAAAGCATCGATAACTTGTTTATAGAAGTCTTCCTTGTCTTTCTTCAGTTTTGAAAGTCTCTGTCTCCATGGAGCTCTTTCTTTAATTATTACCTCCTGCTTTGATTGAAAGTCCAGTTTAGAAAACTGTTTTATTTTAGATATGTAATTCTTCATGTTAAAAGTCCAGAGGAGAGGAAAAAATAAATGATCGCTGCTAACTGTTGCTGCTTGTCGTCACTTCTTCTGCAGCCGAGTAGTTGCAAGAATGATCTCTGGGATCACAAGCGCCCTCTATCACCATGAGGCGGGATTACTGCGAGCCTCACCCAGTGCGTCTTTGCAGCCGTTTTATGATTGCTCAGCACAAGAAATACGTTGCACAAATACAGTTGTTGACAAAATACACTGTACATTACATACCTCAGCTAACTAAACTATGGAAATGTATAATATAATTCATATAGCAATACGGTCTCACTGCACAGCAGCCAGCAGTTAGCCGAGTCATTGCGCAATCCATGGTGAGGCTCAACTGGCTGCTGACTCACCGCAAGTCTCTTCTCAATATTTGAACGGCAAATATGAAAATTCAGCGATTTTGAATACAAATAATCTAAAACTGGTGAAGTTAAATGGAAAATAACTTTATAGTATAATCACTTGATACATATAACAATTGAATTTTTTTTTTCTTTTTACTTTTTTTTCTTTCCATGATGGCACGTGAGGCCCTGCCTCACCTGCCTCCCTTGACTGCACGTCACTGATATATAAATGTGTGTATATATATATATATATATATATATATATATATATATACATATATATATATATATATATATACATATATATACCCATATATATATATATATATATATATATATATATATATATATATATATACATATATATACCCATATATATATGTATACATATATATATATATATATATATATATATATATATATATATATATATATATATATATATACATAATAATTTTTTTTATATATATATTTTTTTTTATATACCGTATTTCCTTAAATTGCATATAGTATGCGCCTGCCTTGAATTACTGCTGGATCAAACTCGCTTCACAAAATAATTAGCGCATGCTTAGTATTACCGCCTGGTCAAACTCGTGACGTCACGAGTGACACTTCCCCTGTCATCATTTTCAAAATGGAGGAGGCTGATTTCAATACCGGTAATTTGAAATCGCATAAAGGGAAGAAGATTAAGAGCTATTCAGTAGGATTTAAGGTCCAAGCTTACATCACATTCAAATTTTTACTGCATACCTTTGGTAAGTGCCGGAGTGAGAAGAGGTTTTAAAATAATTAGAGCATGCTTACTTTTACCGCATGCCTTTGGTAAGCGCAGGAGTGAGAAGAGGTTTTAAACTAATTAGCGCCCCGGCGGCAATTCAAGGAAATGCGGTATACATATAATTATGATAATAATAATAATTATTATTGTTGTTATAAAACCCACTAAATGTAGTATTTGATCATGTATTCATTCATAGCTTCCAGCTAGAGGCCCCACCCCCAACTAGCCCCCCCCAGTGCCCTGCTGACCCAGCACAAAAGGAGACATGGGGGTTGTGGTGCTGGGGTCCCCATTAGTGATGTGGTCTTGAGTGGGAAAGGACAAGCAAAGCTTTATGTTGTATTTCAACCCCTCAGCCCCCGTCATGTCAGGCCTCATGGGACCCGCTTCACTCTCACTCATGTCTCCATCCTCCACCTGTGGGGTCATCTATACTTCTGGGACTGGGACTTGGTGGTACTCAGTGGTACTTGGTGGTACTTATTGGTAATTGGCGGTACTTAATTGTAGTTGGTAGTACTAGATGGTACTTGGTGGCACTCGGTGGTAATTAATGGTACTTGGTGGTAATTAATGGTATTGGGTGGGACGAGATGGTACTGGATAATACTTGGTGGTACTCAGTGGTACTTGGTGGTACTTATTGTATTTGGTGGTACTTAATGGTACTAGATTGTACTTAATGTACTGGATGCTACTAGATGGTACTTGGTGGTACTCGGTGGTATTTAATGGTACTTGATGGTACTTGGTGGTACTTAGTGGGACTAATGGTACTGGGAGGGACTAGATGGTACTGGATAGTATTTGATGGTACTCAGTGGTACTTGGTGGTACTTATTGGTATTTGGTGCTACTTAATGGTACTGGATTGTACTTAATGGTACTTGGTGGTACTCGATGGTATTAAATGGTACTTGCTGGTACTGGATGGTACTGGTTAGTACTTGGTGGTACTTAATGGTAGTGGGCGGGACGAGATGGTACTGGATAGTACTTGGTGGTACTAATGGTACTGGGAGGGACTAAGGGGTGCTGGATAGTACTTGGTGGTACTCACTGGTACTTGGTGGTACTTATTGGTATTTGGTTCTACTTAATGGCACTGGATTGTACTAAATGGTACTGGATGGTACTTGGTGGTACTTGATGGTATTAAATGGTACTTGCTGTTACTGGATGGTACTAGACGGTACTGGATAGTACTTGGTGGTACTTAATGGTACTGGGCAGGACGAGATGGTACTGGATAGTACTTGGTGGTATTCAGTGGTACTTGGTGATACTTATTGGTATTTGGTGTTACTTAATGGTACTGGATTGTACTTAATGGTACTGGATGGTACTAGATGGTACTTGGTGGTACTCGACGGTATTAAATGGTACTTGCAGGTAGTGGATGGCACTAGACGGTACTGGATAATACTTGGTGGTACTTAATGGCACTACATGGTGCTAAATAGTACTAGATGGTACTTTCGCCCGAATACAGCTGGGATAGGCTCCAGCACCCACCGCAACCCCGAACAGGACAAGCGGTAGGAAATGGATGGATGGATGCATACTTAATGGTACTGAATGGTACTTGGTGTTAGTGGATAGTACTATATGGTACTGGATGGTACGTTGTGGTACTAGATGGTACTTGTTGGTAGTTTTTTGGTACTGCATAGTACATGATGGTACTTGATGGTTCTGGGTGGTACTAGACAGCACTTGTTGGTACTTGATAGTACCTGTTGGTACTTCTAGTAATGAATGGTATTTCAACCAATCTCCCCATTTTCGCTCCGAATTAACTCCTGACCTTTGACCTAGACATTTGGGGCGGCAGGGGGTACCAGCATTCCTACAGCCACAGCCAGATGGACGGGCACCAGCTGACCCGTTGCCATGGGAAGCCCCCCTGTTGCCATGGGAAGCCCCCCCCCCCCCCTCCAGTCCCCCCCTGGCTTCCGAGGCAAAACAAAGGAGGGCGGGCGCTTTTAATCCCGCTGACTGAGCTTGAAGAGTTCTGACCTGAAGAACCTTCCAGACCTTGTGTCACGTGACCTTCCCCCACCCCTGTGACCATGGCAGAGGGAAATTCTGAGTCGTGCGTGGTTCACACGCTCTTCGGGGACGTCGCTGCCCGTTACCATGGCAACAGCCTTATGCACAGCCATGTCCAGTGTTTTCCTTGGCTTACATCATCACCTTCTCTGTCTCTCCGTTTTATGTTTGTGACTTTTCATGTTTCATTATGCACCGCTTCACTTCTTTTTACACTTAATAGGGCTTTTCTGACAGCCACAGTTTGACCCCTGAACAGACAATTTCCATCTACATGAATTAATGGCCTGCGACATGATAGCAAAAGCATCAAATATATAAGTACAAACCTCGTTTCCATATGAGCTGGGAAATTGTGTTAGATGTTAATATAAATATAAATCATTTTCAACTCATATTCAGTTGAATATGCTACAAAGACAACATATTTGATGTTCAAAATAATAAACATTTTTTTTTGCAAATAATCATTAACTTTTGAATTTGATGCCAGCAGCATGTGACAAAGAAGTTGGGAAAGATGGCAATAAATACTGATAAAGTTGAGGAATGCTCATCAAACACATATATGGAACATCCCACAGGTGTGCTGGCTAATTGGGAACAGGTGGGTGCCATGATTGGGTATAAAAGCAGCTTCCGTGAAATGCTAAGTAATTCACAAACAAGGATGGGGCGAGACTCACCAATTTGTAAGCTAATTATCGAACAGTTTCAGAACAACATTTTTCCAACGAGCTATTGCAAGGAATTTAGGGATTTTACCATCTACGGTCCGTAAAATCATCAAAAAGTTCAGAGAATCTGGAAAAATAACTCCACGTAAGCGATGATATTACGGACCTTTGATCCCTCAGGCTGTACTGCATCAAAAACCGACATCAGTGTGTAAAGGATATCACCACATGGGCTCAGGAACACTTCATAAAACCACTGTCAGTAACTACAGATGGTCGCTACATCTGTAAGTGCAAGTTAAAACTCCACTTTAGAAAGCCAAACCCATTTATCAAAAATATCCTGAAACGCCGCCGGCTTGGCTGGGCCCGAGCTCATCTAAGATGGACTGATGCAAAGTGGAAAGGTGTTCTGTGGTCTGACGAGTCCACATTTCAAATTATATTTGGAAACAGAGAACGTGGTGTCCTCCAGAACAAAGAGGAAAATAACCATTTGTTCAAAAGCCAGCATCTGTGATGGTATGGGGGTGTATTAGTGCCCAAGGCATGGGTAACTTACACATCTGTGAAGGCACCATTAATGCTGAAAGGTCCATACAGGTTTTGGAACAACATATGTTGTCATCCAAGCAACGTTATCATGGACGCCCCTGCTTATTTCAGCAAGACAATATCAAGCCACGGGTTATAACAGCGTGGCTTCATAGTAAAAGAGTGCGGGTACTTTCCTGGCCCGCCTGCAGTCCAGACCTGTCTCCCATCGAAAATGTGTGGTGCATTATGAAGCGTAAAATACGACAGCGGACACCCCGGACTGTTGAACGACTGAAGCTCTACATAAAACAAGAATGGGAAAGAATTCCCCTTTCAAAGCTTCAACAATTAATTTCCTCAGTTCCCAAACGTTTATTGAGTGTTGTTAAAATAAAAGGTGATGAAACACAGTGGTGAACATGTCCTTTCCCAACTACTTTGGCACGTGTTGCAGTCATGAAATTCTAAGTTAATTATCAATTGCAACAAAAAAAAAAGTTAATAAGTTTGAACATCAAATATCTTGTCTTTGTAGTGCAGTCAACTGAATATGGGTTGAAAATGATTTGCGAATCATTGTATTCCGTTTACTTCACTTTGTCTAGCTCTTCCCGGGGGATCCCGAGGCGTTTATATTTACATCTAACACAATTTCCCAACTCCTATGGAAACGGGGTTTGTACTTGACACCTGTGATTACATATTTGCTAGCTTTTAAAAAACTATTTTACACTTCAGTCATATTTTGGTACTTAATGCAGAATAAAAATACCATGCTAGCTTTTTTAACTAATTCAGCAGGTATATACCTCAGTGTCATATATTTTAGTATTACACAACAACTAACTGCAAGCATGCTATTGTTAGAATAGTACTGTTAGCATGCCATCATTTTGTAATGTAATTCCCCTCACTCATATTTTGGTACCTAATGCATGCTAATGTTAGTAGGCTAGCTTTTTAAAGTCATTTTTCAGTTACAAAGCTAAACGTAATATATTTTGATACTTAAAAAAGTGTGTTACAGTTAGCATTTTTGGCATGCTAACAATAGCATGCTAACGTTTTAGCAGGCACAAATGCTAACTGCAAGCATACTATTGCCCGCACGTTAGCATTGCTAGTTTGTTTTTATCTAATATACATCTGTCATATTTTGGTATTTAATACATGCCAATGTTAGCAGGCTAGCATTTTAAACACATGTTTCAATTACACAATTAAGACTAGTATATTGAAGCATGTTACAGTTAGCATTTGGGGTATGCTAACAATAGCATGCTATATTTTTTAAAATCTAACTTAGCAGGTATACGCCTCAGTGCATAGATTATTGTATTACACAAATGCTAACTATAAACATGCTATTGTTAACATGTTAGCATGGTACTGTTAACATGCTAGCTTGTATTTATCTAGTACACCTCAGTCGTATTTTGGTACTTATGACATGCTAATGTTAGCAGGCTAGCCTTTGTAAACAAAATTTTCAGTTACACATCTAAGACTAATATATGTTGGTACTTGAAGCATGTTACAGCTAGCATTTTAGCATGCTAACAATAGCATGCTAGCTTTTTAGCTAATTTAGCAGGTATACACCTTAGTGTCATATATTTTGGTATTACACAAATGCTAATGTAAGCATGCTATTTTTAGCATGTTAGAATACTACTGTTAGCATGTTAGCTTTTTAAATCTAATAGACCCCTGTCATATTTTGGTACTTAATTCATGCGAAAGTGAGCAGGCAGGCTAGAATTATGAAAAATGTTGTCAGGTACACATCTAAGAGTAATATATTTTGGTAAGTGAAGCAAATTATTTAGCATTTTAACGTGCTAAAAACAGCATGCTATCTTTTTTTAGCTAATTTAGTAGGTATGCACCTCAGTGTCATATTTTGGTATTACACAAATGTTGACTTTAAGCATGCTATTATAGTATGCTAGCATAGTAGTGTTAACATGCTAACTCTTTTTTAGCAAATTTTTGTAATTTTTTATTGTAACCAGATGCTATCAGCTGTGACGAGATGGCGACTTGTTTTATGATATGATAAAAATGTATTAATTACATTAAAAAAATGGTAAATAAGGACTAAAAAGAATTTTAAAAAATAATAATGAAAAAATAGATACGATAATAATAATAATAATAAAAATAAAAATAATGATAAATAAATTGATAAGTTAAATGTCATGAGGTCAGACTGTTGTCTCTCACTGGGATGCTTCCAAATTCCCAGCTGTATTTGAAGGCAACATGAGGTCAGATCACACAAACACTGCAGAGGCTTGTGAAAATCTTCTTATTACGTCATTGCTGCCTTGCTAGCGCGCGCGCCTGGTGTGTGTGTGTGTGTGTGTGTGTGTGTGTGTGTGTGTGTGTGTGTGTGTGTGTGTGTGTGTGTGTGTTGCACCCACCCCATGGGTGGAATTCGGTCCTGCTCAAACATTTAACATGAGAATAGTTGAAGACTCCTGAGAGTCATCTTGTGTTTACTTTGCAGGCTAGGAGTGTGTGTCGCTGTGGTCTCCCCCCAGCATGAAAGGGGAAGACTAAAAATAAAAGTACACAACTTGACAAAAAGAGTACACACCCAAACTGCAGCTGGAAATACAACCACCAAAAATGGTCAAAATTGTCCCAAAGCTAGCAGCGACTACTTCTGTCAAAGAGAATATAACATCACAGCTGTGTGTATGTGTCAAAATAACATGAATGACTCACACAACAGTATTTCTGAATGAAGTCTCAGATAATATACTTCATTAAGTCAGTACACTCAAACAAGTGCACTTGTCCTCACAATATTTATCCACTTCCTTGTCGCCGTCTCTCCTTTTTCACAGCCAATTGCAACCACTACATTAAGTCCCGCCTCTTCCCACCAATGTGGCCAGTTTTGAGGTGCGGTTTGCGCGTCCATAGCGGCGTACGTTACTACACAACTGTATTTAATTTTGTAATTATGGTGGTACTTGATGAACACTTAGGTCTACTACACTATTGTATTTCAATGTTGTCATTATGGTGGTACTTGATGAATACTTAGGTCTACTACACTACTGTATTTTAATGTGGTCATTGTAGCTGAAATAGACACCAGCGCCCCCCCGCGACCCCAAAGGGAATAAGCGGTAGAAAATGGATGGATAGATGGGCATTATGGTGGTACTTAATGAATACTTAGGTCAACTACACTACTGTATTTTAATGTTGTCATTATGGTAGTACTTAATGAACACTTAGACCTACTACATTACTGTATTTTAATGTCATTATGGTTGTATTTAATGAATACTTAGGTCTACTACACTACTGTATTTTAATGTTGTCATTGTAGCTGAGGTAGGCACCAGCGCCCCCCGCGATCCCAAAGGGAATAAGCGGTAGAAATGGATGGATGGGCATTATGGTGGTACTTAATGAATACTTGGGTCAACTACACTACTGAATTTTAATGTTGTCATTATGGTGGTACTTAATGAACACTTAGACCTACTACACTACTGTATTTTAATGTCATTATGGTGGTACTTAATGAATACTTAGGTCTACTACACCACTGTACTTTAATGTTGTCATTATGGTGGTACTTAATGAATACTTAGGTCTACTACACTACTGTATTTTAATGTGGTCATTGTAGCTGAGATAGGCACCAGCGCCCCCCGCGAGCCCAAAGGGAATAAGCGGTAGGAAATGGATGGATAGATGGGCATTATGGTGGTACTTAAGGAATACTTAGGTCTACTACACTACTGAATTTTAATGTGGTCATTATGAAAGTTTGAGAATCCTACATTTTAGTCTTACTTATTTGTGTATTTTCTTTTACATTGTTAAAATGTAAGAGTTCAAACCAGTGACGTCACTGCCAAAGCACGGAATAGATATTTACAATAAAAACACTACAACAGCAAAAGTATCATACATTATAAAAATAACTATAATAACGATTTTTGGAAAGGAACGGCTCCCGTCACCATTCGAGTACTGCCAGACAGTGTACTCACTCGGCATGTTAAGTGCACTCGGGACGTGCGCAGCCAGCACGTCTGTGAGTCAGTATAAACGCCCAACGTGTGATGATGACAGCCACTTTATTAGGAACACCTTCGAATGAAAACTTATTTTTCTTTTTACAACACGTCCTTTAAGAACTCGTATTTCCACTTCACGGTCATATTATTAGCAACAGTTTTTCCACAGCGCGGTGTGTGTGTGTGGTCCATACCGAGACATCTCCCAGACTAAACTGCAGCAGGCGCGCGACCCAATTTGTCAGCGCGCTGTTAAACACATCAGCGCGGGCGCGCACACGTCTTGCCGTGCGGTGGAATGTCAGCCAAATCTCGGACTCGCGGGCGCGAGCCTAAAAGATTCCCATAGGAAACAACGGCTTTGGTCCGTTCCGGGGTCAAACTGCGGCCACCGTGAACGCTCCACGGCCGCGCTGTGATGTCCTTCAGTGTTTTTGTCGCAGTCCCACCGCGGCTTGACCCCGGACTATTTCGGACCCCGAGGCCAACACAAGTGGGACCGTTTCGTAACCTCGGAAAAGTGCAAAGTCGGACATCCGGGTGTGACGTCACCGCTTCTTCTTGGCCTTCAGGCTCTTCCGGCGCTTAACGATCATCTCGTGCAGCTTGTCCATGCCCTCGTGCAGCCCCTCGCCGATGATGGCGCAGGCGGGCTGCACGTGGTAACAGGTGGCGGGGGCCAGCTCGTGCAGGGCCAGCTGCTTCTCGATGGCGTCCACCGGCAGCGAGCGGGGGAGGTCCTGCTTGTTGGCGATGACCAGCAGCGGCGTGCCCTGGTTCTCCGCGAACTTGGTCACCTTGTGTAGCTCGGTGCGGGCCTCCTCCAGCCGGTCCACGTCTACGGAGTCCACCACGTAGACTATGCCGTCCGTGCAGCGGCTGTATGACTTCCAGAGGGGGCGGAGCTTCTCCTGGCCCCCGACGTCCCAGAAGTGGCAGCTGATGCCCTTGGCGCTGCTCAGCTTGATCTTCTCCGTGTTGAAGCCGATGGTGGGCACCGTGTTGACGAACTCGTTGAACTTGAGGCGGTACAGCACCGTGGTCTTGCCGGCCGAGTCCAGACCCAGCATGACGATGTGGAGCGACTGGAAGGCGGACACGTTGGACAAACTGTTGCCCATGTCGGCCGGGGCTGGTCCACCTCCCTGGGGCTCAGGTGGCGAGCGACCGGTGTAGTCCCGGTCTCGGCTGGGGTAAAAAAAACACCCCCCTACCCCTTCTTCCCCGGTCTTGTTAGTCCTCTCAGGCGACCATCGGTGTGCTCCCGGCGGACACGTCAGAGACACGCGGCCTCCACGGACTGCTCTCCGCTACTAACAACAAAACCCGCATAGAGGAGGAGGCCCCGCCAAGCTCCGCCCCCCGAGGGCGAGAGCCAATCCGAGGGCGAGTGGCTCAGAACCGGAAACGACAAAGACGGCATATAAAGAAAAACGGATAAAATGAAAACATCTACATCATCGTAACTTTTTCATTTCCTTTTTTTTTCATTTCATTTTTATTTAACTCATTCATTGATGTGCATTTTGAACGATACATAATTATTCCTCAATTATACAATTTAAATTCACACAATGCCTGAGAATTAAGGAGCAGGATGAAGAAAATCTTATAATTTCCTGCCCCCTTTGACATAATCCATTATTTTACTTCATGAATATCATTTAAACCGACACATATATCCAAATGTAATGAAACAATAAAAACAAAACAAAAAAAAAACACAAGTACAAAACTTCATAAAGTATAAACCAGGGGTCTCAAACACGCGGCCAGCGGGCCAATTGCGGCCCGCGAGACGTTATTTTGCGGCCCGCACCTTGATGTGAAAATGTAATGTTGGTGCGGCCCGCCAGTTTTAAATATATGGCGCTTTATAGCGTCAAATTTGTATACTCTCGATTTTTCTAGGAGACTCCCAGTTTTCAGTGCCCCTTCAGGGGTAATTGTTCTACTGAATTTCACCCACACAACAATATTGGGGGGGGGGCACTGCCTTTAGCGTCCTCTACAACCCGTACAAACAGCGTGACAGCCCAGCCACATGTTGTATTTGGTATCTGTATACGCAGTAAGCGACTGCAAGGCATACTTCATAAACAGCCATACAGGTCACACTGAGGGGGGCCGTAAAAACAACTTTAACACTGTTACAAATATGCGCTACACTGTGGACCCACACCAAACAAGAATGACTAACAAATATACACAATATACACCAGTTGTAGCCCGGAAAAGTTAGGGCTGCATTGGATTCTGGGTATTTGTTCTGTTGTGTTTATGTCGTGTTACGGTGTGGATGTTCTCCCAAAATGTGTTTGTCATTCTTGTTTGGTGTGGGTTCACAGTGTGGCGCATATCTGTAACAGTGATAAAGTTGCTTATACGGCCACCCTCAGTGTGACCTGTATGGCTGTTGATCAAGTATGTCTTGCAGTCACTTCCGTGGGTCTGCAGAAGCCTCATACAATATGTGACTAGGCCGGCAAGCTGTTTGTATGGCGGAAAAGCAGACGAGACGGCAGGTTGTTGAGGACGCTAAAGGCAGTGTCTTTACGGCACGCCCTTAATGTTTTTGTCCGGGTGAAAACCGGGAGAATGATTGCCCTGGGAGATTGTCGGCAGGGGCACTGATATTCGGGGGTTTCCCGGAAAGATCGCGAGAGTTAGCAAGTATGTTGCTAGGGCGGGAAAGCATTCAAAGAAGGTGAATTCATTAAAAAGGGCATGTTAGATTTTTTAAAGAAATATTTTCTTGCGGCCCAGCCTCACCCAGTTTCTGCATCCAGTGGCCCCCAGGTAAACTGAGTTTCAGACCCCTGGTATAAACCAAACAGAGAAAATAATTATAATAATACACACCTCACGGAATGATACAGAGAAAATACAAAACCAGACCAAAAAACAAGTAAAATAATAAATACAAAACAAAATGTGAACACTTATGGCTGTCCATATGATTTTATTGTTCTATCTTTATATATTTTTTTCAATTGGAATATATTTTTACACTTTTTTATCTCGTGGTAAAGAGAATTCCACAATTTTACCCCCACTAACTGAACGTAATCTTCAACTGGTGCTGCCCAACTATCATTTCCGTACGCCACTTTTATTTCAAAACTATTCAAATCTCTATTTGGTTCAAATTTATAAAAAGTCAACCATAATGGTCTAGTTTTCAAAGTGCAACTTTACCGCCACCTGCTGGCCATCAAGCAGCAGTACAGATGTTTGTTTACACATTCATTCAGTAAAGCAGTGGTTCTCAACCTTTTTTTCAGTGATGTACCCCCTGTGAAAATTTTTTTAATTTAAGTACCCCCTAATCAGAGCAAAGCATTTTTGTTTGAAAAAAGAGATGAAGAAGTAAAATACAGCACAATGTCATCAGTTTCTGATTTACTAAATTGTGTAACAGAGCAAAATATTGCTCATTTGTAGTGGTCTTTTTTGAACTATTTGTTAAAAAGAATATATATATATATATAAAACTAACTGGGGCTTCACGGTGGCAGAGGGGTTAGTGCGTCTGCCTCACAATACGAAGTTCCTGCAGTCCTGGGTTCAAATCCAGGCTCGGGATCTTCCTGTGTGGAGTTTGCATGTTCTCCCCGTGAATTCGTGGGTTCCCTCCAGGTACTCCGGCTTCCTCCCACTTCCAAAGACATGCACCTGGGGATAGGTTGATTGGCAACACTAAATTGGCCCTAGTGTGTGAATGTGAGTGTGAATGTTGTCTGTCTATCTGTGTTGGCCCTGCGATGAGGTGGCGACTTGTCCAGGGTGTACCCTGCCTTCCGCCCGATTGTAGCTGAGATAGGCGCCAGCGCCCCCCGCGACCCCGAAAGGGAATAAGCGGTAGAAAATGGATGGATGGATAAAACTAACTGAAAACTTGTCGAAAAATAAACAAGTGATTAAATTATAAATAAAGATTTCTACACATAGAAGTAATCATCAACTTAAAGTGCCCTCTTTGGGGATTGTAATAGAGATCCATCTGGATTCATGAACTTAATTCCAAACATTTCTGCACAAAAAAAAAAAAATCTTTAACGGGACGGCGTGGCGCAGTGGGGAGAGTGGCCGTGCGCAACCCGAGCGTCCCTGGTTCAATTCCCACCTAGTACCAACCTCGTCACGTCCGTTGTGTCCTGAGCAAGACACTTCACCCTTGCTCCTGATGGGTGCTGGTTGGCGCCTTGCATGGCAGCTCCCTCCATCAGTGTGTGAATGTGTGTGTGAATGGGTAAATGTGGAAGTAGTGTCAAAGCGCTTTGAGTACCTTGAAGGTAGAAAAGCGCTATACAAGTACAACCCATTTATCATTTATCATTTAACATCAATATTTATGGAACATGTCCACAAAAAATCTAGCTGTCAACACTGAATATTGCATTGTTGCATTTCTTTCACAGTTTATGAACTTACATTCATATTTTGTTGAAGTATTATTCAATAAATATATTTATGAAGGATTTTTGAATTGTTGCTATTTTTAGAATATTTTTCAAAAATCTCACGTGCCCCTTGGCATACCTTCAAGTACCCCCAGGGCAGTGACGTGCGGTGAAGTTCATGGCTGGTGAGGCACTGACGTGCACAGTCAGATTTATAAACATATGAACCCTAAAGCAGTGGTTCCAAATGGGGGTACGAGTACCCCTGGGGGTACTTGAAAGTATGCCAAGTGGTACGTGAGATTTTTTTAGAAATATTCTAAAAAAAAATAGCAACAATTAAAAAATCCTTTATAAATATATTTATTGAATAATACTTCAACAAAATATGAATGTAAGTTCATAAACTGTGAAAAGAAATGCAACAATGCAATATTCAGTGTTGACAGCTAGATTTTTTGTGGACATGTTCCATAAATATTGATGCTAATGATTTATTTTTTTGTGAAGAAATGTTTAGAATTAAGTTCATGAATCCAGATGGATCTCTGTTACAATCTTGAAAGAGGGCACTTTAAGTTGATGATAACATCTATGTGTAGAAATCTTTATTCATATTTTAATCATTTGTTTATTTTTCAACAAGTTTTTAGTTTTGTTTTTTTCCAAATAGTTCAAGAAAGACCACTACAAATGAGCAATATTTTCCACTGTTATACAATTTAATAAATCAGAAACTGATGACATAGTGATGTATTTTACTTCTTTATCTCTTTTTTTCAACCAAAAATGCTTTGCTCTGATTAGGGGGTACTTGAATTAAAAAAATGTTCACAGGAGGTACCTCACTGAAAAAAAGTTGAGAACCACTGCAGTAAAGCATCCATTTTATACCGCTTGTCCCTGCTAGTTCATTATTTGATGTCTCCCTAGTAAGAAAATAAATGTCGCCCGCTCCACCCTCTCCGTTGCGGCAATAATTTTTATTCTACAATGATGAATTTCCTGAGGGAACTCTCCTGAAGGAATCAATAAAGTACTATCTATCCATCTATCTACTATCAAATCGGGATTTGAAGCATGACACTGTATGATACTGATAAAGCATGATGCTGGGGTCCCCACCCGAATATTTAGGAACTAACGTAACACAACTCAATGGGCTAGAACGGGTCCCCAAACTTTTTGACTCGGGGGGCCGCATTGGGTTAAAAAATTTTGGGCCGGGCTATATACATATATATATATACATATATATATATATATATATATATATATATATATATATATATATATATATATATATATATGTATGTGTGTATACGAATATATATATACACACATATGTATACATATGTGTATATATATACATTTATATATATACGAATGTATATTGCATATATGTATGTATATGTACATACAGTGTATATATATATATATACACACATGTATATATATATAAATATGTATATACATATGTATATATACATATGTTTGTATCTATACAAAAATATATATACGCATCTATATGCATATTTATATATATGCATATATATATATATTAAGTATGCATTTACACATATATATATATATATATATATATATATATATATATATATATAATATAGCAGCACGGTGCAACAGGATTTAGTGCGTCTGCCTCACCATACGAAGGTCCTGGGTTCGATCCTGCGCTCGGGATCTTTCTGTGTGGAGTTTGCATGTTCTCTCCGTGACTGCGTGGGTTCCCTCCGGATACTTCAGCTTCCTCCCACCTCCAAAGACATGTACCTGGGGATAGGTTGATTGGCAACACTAAATTGGCTCTAGAGTGTGAATGTGAGTGTGAATTTTGTCCGTCTATCTGTGTTGGCCCCGGTGATGAGGTGGTGACTTGTCCAGGGTGTACCCCGCCTACCGCCCGAATACAGCTGAGATAGGCTCCAGCGACCCCCCGCGACCCCAAAAGGGACAGCGGTAGGAAACGGATGGATGGCTATATACACACATATATATATATATATATATATATATATATATATATATATATATATATATATATATATATATATATATACATAGATGTGTGTGTATATACATATATATATATGTATACATAGATGTGTGTGTATATACATATATATATATGTATATATATATATATATACACACACACATATATATATGTATGTATTTCGATAGAAAGATATATTCTGAGCGCAATGATGTCACGTCATCGATGGGAAAGTGCATTTTTAGACAGTATGATTTGCCTGAGCGGCTCGGAGACACCGAGAGTAACGAGTGGTAGAAAATGGATTAGAAAGGACAGATTTAAAATATTAATAATTAACTTCGGACTTCCCGTGGGCCATAGTTTGGGGACCACTGAGCTAGAAACGATCCTTCCCATAAAACAGGAGAGTCCAAATATTTTAGCGACTGAAAAGTGGAAGTATGCGTCGGCCATTTGGATTTTTTTTTATTTTGTAAAAAAAAAAAAACCAGTATCACTGTATTTTAAAAAATATACATTAAAAAAAAAAAAAAAAAAAAAAAAATATATATATATATATGTGTGTGTGTGTGTGTTATAGGCACAAGGGTTATCTGTAGCCAGCAGCTCGAGTTCTGCCTACAGCATACACATTAAAATGAATCATTAATGGAAAGGAGTTGAAAGAAGTAGAAACTTATATTCCTCTTAGTCACACAATTTCAACACTTGTTGTTCAACCCAGAAGACTATTGAGGTCATATTTGTATTTTTATAACATCCATCCATCCATTTTCTACTACTTGTCCCTTTTGGGGTCGCGGGGGGTCCGGAAGCCTATCTCAGCTGCATTTGGCCGGAAGGCGGTGTACACCCTGGTCAAATCGCCACCTCATCGCAGGGCCAACACAGATAGACAGACAACATTCACACTCACATTCACACACTAGGGCCAATTTAGTGTTGCCAATCAACCTATCCCCAGGTGCATGTCTTTGGACAGGTAGAACAGGCAGTAAATAAAAACAATAGCTTGCAATAATATTGATAAACTATTAGTATCACTTACCGTATTTCAGTGCGACGAAGCCTGCATGCCAACAGTACTTCTACCTGCCAGTAGAGGTCGACATTGTATGATGTCTGTTCTGCTGCATGAAGTTGAAGTACTGTAAAAATAAAACCCATCCATCCATCTATTTCTACCGCTTGTCCCTTTTGGGGTCGCAGGGGGTGCTGGAGCCTATCTCAGATGCATTCTTTTTTGTAAAAATGTTTTTAACACTCAACATTTTTGACTGACAGGTTGTTGTTCTTAAAGGCCTACTGAAACCCACTACTACCCACCACACAGTCTGACAGTTTATATATCAATGATGAAATATTAACATTGCAACACATGCCAATACGGCCTTTTTAGTTGACTAAATTACAATTTCAAATTTCCCGCGGAGTTTCTTGTTGAAAACGTCGCAAAATGATGACGCGTGCGCGTGACGTCCCGGGTTGCAGGGGACATATTAGCGCAGCACCACTTGCGGCTAAAAGTTGTCTCTTTTCATCGCGCAATTAAACAGTATTCTGGACATATGTGTTGCTGAATCTTTTGCAATTTGTTCAATTAATAATGGAGAAGTCAAAGTAGAAAGATGGAGGTGGGAAGCTTTAGCATTTAGTCACACAAACACGGTGTTTCCTTGTTTAAAATTCCCGGAGGTGAAGCTTTACTATGGATCAGAGCGGTCAAGCCAACATGGATCCCGACCACTTGTCAACCGGCAGGTTTTGGTGAGAAAATTGTGGTAAAAAGTCGCCTCTTACCGGAGATCAGCTGAGCTTGCGCCATCCACGCAGCTGCAGTCGACTTCCCTCAGAGACTGGTGTCAAGACACCCGTCTACAAACCCCTCCGACTATCAGGTACTATTAAACTCACTAAAACACTAGCAACACAATAGAAAGATAAGGGATTTCCCAGAATTATCTTAGTAAATGTGTCTAAAAACATCTAAATCCGTCCCAATGCAATCGCCTTTTTTTTTTTTTTTAGTCCTTCGCTATCAATATCATCATTCACAAATTTTTCATCCTCGCTCAAATCAATGGGGAAATTGACGTTTTCTCGGTCCGAATAGCTCTTGCTGCTGGAGGTTCCCATTATAAACAATGTGAGGACGTGAGGAGCCCTCACCCTTGTGACGTCATCGTCTGCGACTTACGGTAAATGCTAGGCTTTTTTATTAGCGACCAAAAGTTGCGAAATTTATCGTGGATGTTCTCTACTAAATTCTTTCAGCAAAAATATGGCAATATTGTGAAATTATCAAGTATGACACATAGAATGGATCTGCTATCCCCGTTTAAATAAGAAAATCTCATTTCAGTAGGCCTTTAAAACACTTCTTTTTATTTTATTTTTTTCCGTTTTGTGGGGAAAATAAACTTAGTTTTGTCACAAAAGTACATCCATTTTCTACCGCTTGCCCCTATCGGGGTCACAGGGGTGGCTGGAGCCTATCCCAGCTGCAAGTCGCCACCTCATCACAGAGCCAACAACTTTTTCCTAATGTTATATTAACAACTGTACATTAGTTTCTCGCACATTTTTATGACTTTGATGGTGTAGTTTTCATCTTTTCAGCACATCCTGTTTGCCTACAAAGGGTTAGGAGAAATCTCTGAAAAGGCCCCCAGCGGGAATGATGCAACCTCGGCACCGCAGTGCAACGCCGCTTCAAAGTGACTCCACGGCGTGCACCGCTTCTTGGCTTGTGAAAAGCTGAAGGACTGAGACGCCGCCCCCTGGCGGCTGGCTGCTTAAGGTGCGGGTCAAGGGTCGTCATTAACATACAAACTTAATCAGTTCCCACGAGGTCACACATCGTGGCCTCCACTGTGCACATCCTCGACACACGCACGCACACACAAAGGTTGCCATGGAGACGAGCATGCTGCTCCGTGGAGGTCGCCATGGCGCCAGTGTTTACTCGAAGCAGAGGCGGGCAGAGCCAACTGTGAGGCTTCAAGTGGCTGACGAGCGTTGAAAGCACTCAGGACAAGATTCTCTGGAAGCCACACACACACACACACGTACATACACACAGACACACAGACACACACACACACACACACACACATGCATGAGGGGGAGGGGGCTGCCAGGTGAGCAGAGAGAGAGAGAGAGAGAGAGAGAGAGAGGTTTCGGTGTCCATCACCTTTGACCGTGAGGACAATCAAGCTTTTGTTCTTCTTCTTCTGGACAAATACTTGATGGCCTTCTATGCAAATGAGTTTCTCTTCTTCGTAAAGTGATTCATTCTTCCGCCGCACGGTCACACAAGGCGATAGGGTACAGCGTGAGCGAGGAGGCAGGATGACGGTGCAAATATTGACACTTTATTACTCGGGACCACAGTGTACGGACGCTGCCGGGTCACATGACGTCGGGCGCCTTTTTGGCAGGTGCTGATCAAAAGACGGACAAAAAAAAAAAAGTCCTCATGATGAAAACCCGAGAGCGTTTTTTGAGTGGTTCTGCCTATAAAACGAGCCAAGGAGTGGACCTGAACTTTTGAATGGTTCTAGAAGCATCCAAAAGACGGGCTGGTTGGGAACATTTGCTGGTTGGACGGGGGGGTGTCCCTAAAGTGTGGACACTAACCTGTTCAAAGTATACAAAATGGACCGATGTTTACATTTATTTACTGTACATTCCGGACTATGAGCCGCTTATTTTTTCCTACACATGCGGATTATAAAATGGTGCAGCTAGTTTATGAATTTTCTTCACTGACGACCATAATGCAAATAGTTGTTTTTTTTAAAAAGCAAAACAATTTGTGTTTTTCTTTGTGCTATGGCGCAGTGTTTTAGACGAGTTTGCTCACTGCAGGTGCTGCAGTGCCTTCAACCGGAAATACAAGTGCCATTCCGTCTTCTAGCCGTCCATAGCGTTTTTACTTGTATGGACTATACATTCGTCTGTAAGTTTTACAATATAACCAAAACAATTCTTACTTACTAAACCGTCCCATGTGAGATGCCTGGAGGAGTCTTTTCATGCATACGTACGTATGAGCTATTGTAATGTAATGGAGCTGGCTTTTTTAGCATTAGCTGGTATGCTAACACTGTGTTAGTCTTATTCATTTAGAATGGAGTTCTTTTTGTATTGTTTCAGTTTCACAAATTCACTAAAATGTCACCGTGGAGTTATTTAGTCTGTTTAGCTGATTGGAGAGTTAGCTTCTGTAACTAGTGGTTCCATGACGATGACTTCTGGTTTGTTTGATCAGCCGTTTTACTGCCGTGTTACAGACACTGTTTGGAAACAATTAAGTTTTGTAAATAAACATTTACAGAATATTTCTGTATAAATAACTCATACCTGCGGTTTATATCCTGGTGCGGCTAATATATTGAAAAATTGTGTTGTTGTTTTTTAAAAGGAGTGGGTGCGGCTTATATACCGGTGCCCATGTAGATAAAGGGTGTTTCTAGGTAAACCGCTTTGAGTCTCTAGAGAAAAGCGCTACATAAATATAAATCACTTTACTCTATAGTCCGGAAAATACGGTAGGAATATTTCTAGTTAAATATTTTATTATAAAATGAATTCTTATTCTGGTGGTTAATTACATTAACAAAAAGTGTGCATTTTGTTGGTTGCTGTGGTACAATCCAAGTTAACACTGCCATGCTTTTATTTTGAAGCTTACATTACATTGAACAGGAAGTTTTAATGCGTTGTAAATAGACAGTAGTTATGTTGCTTATATTAACGATACTACTACTAATAATAATAATAACACGGGACCATTTTTCATAGAAATGTCAACTTAAAAAGGCACTCATAAGTGCAACAACTTGTTGCTTATATCAACCATAATAATAATAATAATAATAATAATAACACGGGACCATTTTTCATAGAAATGTCAACTTAAAAAGGCACTCATAAGTGCAACAACTTAAACGGGAAAGACCTAAGCTGGTAAAATCATAAAAAAATTAAGTAAATATATATAATACGTTATTTATAATGGTGATGAATTATGTATTAATTAATTTTAAAAAAGGTAAATTGGATGAATGTATGTATTATATGTCCAGACTTTAGGGTCCCCCTGATAGCTCACAGAAAGAATAAATTAGCACAGGAAGTCAATAAATAGAAGACTCAGTTGAACTCACGTGTCTCTGCCCACAGTTTGGAACCAAGAAAGTGTGCCGCCAGGACATAGAAAATACACCATGCTGCGGGCCGACTAGAAAAGGCGAATACTACCGGCGGTGTACGGGGCACCAGGAGGCACAGGCTGGTGGTGTTTTTAGGGGGCGGAGTCGGGCTAGCTCAGATGGCAAAGTCGTCCTGGGCGGTGGGGCTGAAAGCGGAGCTCCGCAGGGCGTCCAGGCAGTTGACCAGGATGAGCGTCCCGGTCAGGTGCTTCCAGCGTTTGGTGATGGGACTCTTCATCTTGTCCAGGCCCAGGTGAAGGTCCTGGATCACATCGCGGTAACTGTCACCGATCTGCGCCGCCCACGTGACCAGGAAGTCGTACGCCGGTTTCCACATGGCCTGCGGAAACATCACCAATGCATCGTGCGCTAAGAATGAAATGTTGCCTTCACTGACACTCCGAGTGTAACAGTACATGGACGCACCTCGCTGTCCACTACGCCGTTCCTGTCGCGGTGCGGCGCCTCGTAAGCGTCCATCTGCTGGCGGGAGACTTTGGCCAGCCTCTCTGCCAGCTCCCGCCAACGGCCTGCCACCTCCACCGCTGTGGTCAGCAGGACGAAGTCCATAACAAGACGGGCCACCAGACCCTGACAGTCCAGCTTCAAGAGCGCCTGTGGGGACCAGACCTCTTAGTGAACATGACAGTATAGTAATAGCAGGGGTATAGTACAGTATAGTTTACTTTAATATAGTATATGAGTTGTAGTATAGTACAATATAGTATATTTTACTTGAATATAGTATAGTATAGTGTAGTTTACTTCAATACGGTATAGTAGTTATAGTATAGTATAGTGCGGTTTATCATAATATAGTATAGTATGGTAGGAAGAGTATAGTAGAGTACAGTATAGTGTAGTTTGATATAGTATAGTAGTTATAGTATAGTACAGGGGTCACCAACGCGGTGCCCGCGGGCACCAGGTAGCCCATAAGGACCAGGTGAGTCGCCCGCTGGCCTGTTCTAAAAATAGCTCAAATAGCAGCACTTTCCAGTGAGCTGCCTCTATTTTTTTAAACTGTATTTATTTACTAGCAAGCTGGTCTCGCTTTGCTCGACATTTTGAATTCTAAGAAAGAGAAAACTCAAATAGAATTTGAAAATCCCCCAAAACTATTTTAAAGACTTAGTCTTCACTTGTTTGAATAAATTCATTAATTTTTTTACTTTGCTTCTTATAACTTTCAGAAAGACAATTTTAGAGAAAAAATACAAAACACATATACTTTTTTACCTTTTAAATTCCTTCCTCTTCTTTCCTGACAATTTAAATCAATGTTCAAGTAATTTTTTTGTTTTATTATTGTAAAGAATAACAAATACATTTTAATTTCATTCTTCATTTTAGCTTCTGTTTTTTTGTATTTGTGAAATATTTCTTCAAACTTATTATGATTAAAATTCAAATGTAGAAAATCTGTAGAATCAAATTTAAATCTTATTTCAAAGTCTTTTGAATTTCTTTTAAAATTGTTGTCCTGGAAAATCTAGAAGAAATAATGATTTGTCTTTGTTAGAAATACAGCTTGGTCCAATTTGTTATATATTCTAACAAAGTGCAGATTGGATTTTAACCTATTTAAAAAATTTCATCAAAATTCTAAAATTAATCTTAATAAAAAAAAATTACTAATGATTTTCCATAAAAAAACATTTGTAATTTTTTCCAAAAGATTACAATTAGCTTGTGTTTCTCTTCTTTTTTTCGGTTGAATTTTGAATTTTAAAGAGTCAAAATTGAAGATAAACTATGTTTCAAAATTTAATTTTTATGTTTTTCGTGTTTTCTCCTCTTTTAAACCGTTCAATTAAGTGTTTTTTTCATCATTTATTCTCTACAAAAAAACCTTCTGTAAAAGGAAAAAAAAATGTACGACGGAATGACAGACAGAAATACCCATTTTTTAAAATATATATATACATTTATTTATTAAAGGTAAATTGAGCAAATTGGCTATTTCTGGCAATTTATTTAAGTGTGTATCAAACTGGTAGCCCTTCGCATTAATCAGTACCCAAGAAGTAGCTCTTGGTTTCAAAAAGGTTGGTGACCCCTGGTATAGTATAATACTAAATACAGTATAGTAGAGTTCAGTTATTGTATAGTAGCAAAAATATAGTATAGTGCAGTTTAATATAGTATAGTAGTTATAGTACAGTAGCAAAACTATAGCATAGTACAGTGTAGTTGTTATAGCATAGTACAGTATAGTAGCATTAGTCCAGTATAGTACAGTATAGTTTAGTTTAATATAGTATAGCAGTTATAGTATAGTAGAAAAAATATAGTTTAGTACAGTAGAGTATATATTTTATTCTAATATAGTATAGTAATTTTAATATAGTATCGTAGCAAAAGTATATTATATTATAGTTGTTATAGTATAGTAGCAATAGTACAGTATAGTAGCAATAGTATAATATAGTAGCAATAGTATAGTAGCCGTAGTATAATATAGTTTATTAGAAATGGTATAGTATAAATTAGAGCTGGGAGATATATCGAGTTTGAAAGGTATAGCCATGTATTTTTAAACAAGATATGAATTAAAAAAATATCATATAATTGATCTAATTTTTTTCATGTTAAAATGTCCAAACACCGCTTATTTGTTGTGTTCCTTGTTGTCCCCGGCAACACTCCATGGGCTCCCCTTCCCTCTTCCAAGACATGCTTGTCATATCCCCCCACTGCACTAACCACATCAACACACTAGCATTCATGATTGGTTGGTTGGTTTAAAATGATGAGTCACGATTGGTTAAGATTAGGGCAAAACACTACGGACAGGCCAATCAAAGGCAAGGTAAGGCGGGTCATCGAACAAAGGAAAGGAAATCGCAACTGACATCCCAAATGACAACGAGAGAGTCTGAGAATAAAAAAAGAGAATATTCAAGCGAAATGTACAACGAAGTGAGGAAGATTATAGCCGCACGATTAAGTAAAGTCACTTACTTTGTGCTGACCATTTCTTTTAGGACCACAGAACCATACGTATGTGACAGTCCATTACATCGTTGACTGGGAATTAAAAAGTGCCTACCTGCAGTTTTTTTAGTTTTATCTGAGTTTGATACATATTGTATTATTTGCACAGTTATGTTATTTTATTTTAGAAACCAGTTTCCTAATGAGTTGGGAAATTGTGTTAGATGTAAATATAAACGGAATACAATGATATGCAAATCATTTTCAACCCATATTCAGTTGAATATACCACAAAGACAACATATTTGATGTTAAAACTGATAAACCGTTTTTTTTTTTGCAAATAATTATTAACTTTAGAATTTGATGCCAGCAACACGTGACAGAGAAATTGGGAAAGGTGGCAATAAATACTGATAATGTTGAGGGATGCTCATTAAACACTTATTTGGAACATCCCACAGGTGTGCAGGCTAATTGGGAACAGGTGGGTGCCATGATTGGGTATAAAAACAGCTTCCCAAAAATTGCTTAGTCTTTCACAAGAAAGGATGGGGTGAGGTACACCCCTTTGTCCACAACTGTGTGAGCAAATAGTCAAACAGTTTCAGAACAACGTTTCTCAAAGTGAAATTGCAAAAAATTTAGGGATTTCAACATCTACGGTCCATAATATCATCAAAAGGTTCAGAAAATCTGGAGAAATCACTCCACGTATGCGGCATGGCCGGAAACCAACATTGAATGACCGTGACCTTCGATTCCTCGGACAGCACTGTATCAAAAACCGACATCAATCTCTAAAGGATTTCACCACATGGGCTCAGGAACACTTCAGAAAACCACTGTAACTACATACAGTTTGTCGCTACATCTGTAAGTGCAAGTTAAAGCTCTACTATGCAAAGCGAGAGCTATTTATCAACAACATCCAGAAACGCCGCCGGCTTCTCTGGGCCTCAGATCATCTAAGATGGACTGATGCAAAGTGGAAAAATGTTCTGTGGTCTGACGAGTCCATCCATCCATCCATCCATTTTCTACCGCTTATTCCCTTTCGGGGTCGCGGGGGGCGCTGGTGCCTATCTCAGCTACAATCGGGCGGAAGGCAGGGTACACCCTGGACAAGTCGCCACCTCATCGCAGGGCCAACACAGATAGACAGACAACATTCACACTCACATTTACACACTAGGGCCAATTTAGTGTTGCCAATCAACCTATCCCCAGGTGCATGTCTTTGGAGGTGGGAGGAAGCCGGAGTACCCGGAGGGAACCCACGCATTCACGGGGAGAACATGCAAACTCCACACAGAAAGATCCCGAGCCTGGATTTGAACCCAGGACTGCAGGAACTTCGTATTGTGAGGCAGACGCACTAACCCCTCTGCCACCGTGAAGCCCGGTCTGACGAGTCCACATTTCAAATTGTTTTTGGAGATATTCGGCATTTCGTCAACTGGACCAAAGGGGAAGCGAACCAATCAGACTGTTAACAATACAAAGTTCAAAAGCCAGCATCTGTGATGGTATGTGTGTGAATTAGTACCCAAGGCATGGGTAACTTACACATTTGTGAAGGCACTATTAATGCTGAAAGGTACATACAGGTTTTGGAACATTTCCATCCATCCATCCATTTTCTACTGCTTATTCCCTTTGGGGTCGCGGGGGGCGCTGGTGTCCATCTCAGCTACAATCGGGCGGAAGCCGGGGTACACCCCGGACAAGTCGCTACCTCATCGCAGGGCCAACACAGATAGACAGACAACATTCACATTCACATTCACACACTAGGCCCAATTTAGTGTTGCCAATCAACCTATCCTCAGGTGCATGTCTTTGGAGGTGGGAAGAAGCCGGATTACCCGGAGGGAACCCACGCAGTCACAGGGAAGACATGCAAACTCCACAAAGAAAGATCCCGAGCCCAGGATTGAACCGTGACTACTCAGGACCTTCGTATTGTGAGGCAGACGCACTAGCCCCTCTTCCACCGTGCTGCCGTTTCTTTTGTGTGCTGTAAATACCCATCTGGACGAACTGGTTTAATAAAACAGCCACTGACTGTTTACAGTACAGTTGTCATTCACTTCAATTTCAGTGAATATCACTCCAAAAAAATTTCTTTATATGTATATTTTCACGGAAAAATATTTATAGATATATATCGAATATCGAGTTTAAGCAAAAATATATTGAAATATAGTTTTTCGTCCATATCGCCCAGCCCTAGTATAATATAGTAGCAACAGTATAGTATAACTTAGGGTTGTACGGTATACCAGTATTAGTATAGTACTGCGATACCAATGAATCATATTTCGTACTATACCGCCTCTGAAAAGTAACGGTCCCGCACTACCGTTGTCGTCACGTTTGTGTCATTGCTGGTTTTACGAGCAGAGGAGCATGTTCCGCAGCGCGAAATTACAGAATACTTACAAGCAGACCCAGTGTGTAGACAGAAAAGAGAGAACGGACGCATTTTGGCCTAAAAACTAACGATAAATATGAAGCTAAAACACTGAAATGCCTTCAGGAAGAAAGGTGCTTTAAGACATGGCTAGCTAGCTAGTGGCTAAAATCCATCCGCCGTCTGCAGTGTTTTAGCTACTTTTAAATCATTAATCCTCGCCTCCATGGCGACAAATAAAGTATGTTTCCTACAAGTATCATCCCTGCAGGACGAGGAATAGCTAAACATGCTTCACTACACACCGTAGCTCACCGGCATCAAAATGTACAGTGGGGCAAAAAAGTATTTAGTCAGCCACCGATTGTGCAAGTTCTCCCACTTAAAATGATGACAGAGGTCTGTAATTGTCATCATAGGTACACTTCAACTGTGAGAGACAGAATGTGAAAAAAAAATCCAGGAATTCACATTGTAGGAATTTTAAATAATTTATTTGTAAATTATGGTGGAAAATAAGTATTTGGTCAACCATTCAAAGCTCTCACTACTGGAAGGAGGTTTTGGCTCAAAATCTCACGATACATGGCCCCATTCTTTCTTTCCTTAACATGGATCAATTGTCCTGTCCCCTTACCAGAAAAACAGCCCGAAAGCATGATATTACCACCCTCATGCTTCACAGTAGGTTTGGTGTTCTTGGGATGCAAGTCAGTATTCTTCTTCCTCCAAACACGACGAGTTGAGTTTATACCAAAATGGATACATGGATGATACAGCAGAGGATTTGGGTGAATGTCATGTGGTCAAATGAAACCAAAATAGAACTTTTTGGTATAAACTCAACTCGTCGTATTTGGAGGAAGAAGAATACTGGCACGACAAACACGCCCAGAGGAGATAATGTTTGAAAAAAAGGTGACCGGTCTTTACAAAACTTTTGTTTTGAAGGGGGAATTGCAAACTTCCTGTTGATTTTTGCTGGGGGTTGTCAATATATAAAATGTAGGTCTAAGTGAGACCTACATAGAGGTTTTTTGTTGGACTCCTGGAAGTAACAGGCAGTTTTGTCTATGTTTTCTTCCTTGGAGCAGTTTTGTCTGTGATTTATTCCTAAAGGCGTTAGAGCGCAAATTTGAGTCTTGGGGTTAGGTTTTTTAATTAGATCGCAATCTTCGCCAGTCTTGATGTGTGCGTCCAGTTTGGTGAGTTTTGAAGCATGTTAAGGGGGTCACATTACAGCTCAAAGAGGCAAAGGTGAGTAATTTTACAAAACTTTTGTTTTGAAAGGGGAATTGCAAACTTCCTGTTGATTTTTGCTGAAGGATGTCAGTGTATGAAATCTAGGTCTTTGTGAGACCTACATAGAGGTTTTTGTTTCATGTCGCTACGACATTCCTACTGGAAGTTACAGGCAGTTTTGTCTGTGTTTTCTTCCTAGGGGGTGCTAGAGCGCAATTTTTAATTATGGGGTTAGGTTTTGTGTTTAAATCGCAATGTTCGCCAGTCCTGATGTTTGTCAAATTTGGTGAGTTTTGAAGCATGTTAAGGGGGTCAGATTATAGCTCAAAGCTGCGGAATAATAATAAAGAAAGAAAGAATAAAACGCTAGAAATTCAATAGGGCCCTCCGTCCCAAAGGGACATTCGGTCCCTAATAAGGCAACAAGAGAATTATCGCACACTTCTGTTTTGTAAAGTAAATTTGTACAGCCAATATGAGCATCTACATCAACAATATGATTTGCCTGAGAAGCTGGACAGGACAAAAAAAAAAACAGACAACCGCCATTGCAAGAATCATTTAGGGCAGGGGTCACCAACCTTTTTGAAACCAAGAGCTACTTCTTGGGGTACTGATTGATGCGAAGGGCTACCAGTTTTACACTTTACATTTTGGGTATATATATATATATATATATATATATATATATATATATATATATATATATATATATATATATATATATAAATATATATATATATATATATATATATATATATATATATATATATATAAATATATATATATATATATACACTGTGTATATATATAGTCATTTGTAAGCTACATGTAAGTGTGATTTAAACAAGAATAGCTAAATAATTAAATCTATATATATATAAAAAATGGGTATTTCTGTCCGTCATTCCGTCATACATTTTTTTTTCCTTTTACGGAAGGTTTTTTGTAGAGAATAAATGATGAAAAAAAAACTTAAATGAACGGTTTAAAAGATGAGATAACACGAAAAACATTTAAATTAAATGAACCAAAGTGAACCATTAAATGAACCAAATAATGACTTATTATATCTTTGTGTAAAATATTGGACACAGTGTGTTGTCAAGCTTATGAGATGTGAAGTGAAGTGAATTATATTTATATAGCGCTTTTCTCAAGTGACTCAAAGCGCCTTACATAGTGAAACCCAATATCTAAGTTACATTTAAACCAGTGTGGGTGGCACTGGGAGCAGGTGGGTAAAGTGTCTTGCCCAAGGACACAACGGCAGTAACTAGGATGGCACAAGCTGGAATCGAACCTGCAACCCTCAAGTTGCTGGCACGGCCACTCTACCAACCGAGCTATGCCTTCCCAGATGTGATGCAAGTGTAAGCCACTGTGACGCCACTGTGACACTATTGTTCTTTTTTTTTTTTGTGTAAATGTTTTTAATGATAATATCAATGAAGGATTTTTAATCACTGCTATTTTGAAATTGTTACTAATATTGATAATATTCATTTTTGTTTAGGGGTGTAACAGTACACCAAAATTTCGGTTTGGTACGTACCTCGGTTTAGAGGTCACAGTTCGGTTCATTTTCGGTACAGTAAGAAAACAACAAAATAAAAATTTTTGGGTTATTTATTTACCAAATTTGTAAACAATGGCTTTATCCTTTTAACATTGGGCACACTATAATAATTCTACCCATATTAATCCACATTAAACTGCCTCAAGTTGTTGCTTTGATTAAATAAAATGACAAAACCTTTCTTTTTCATACAAAAAGTGTAACATTAAACAGTTTCAAGTCAACTCATCATGCTTAATTTATTACAGCGTTTGGGAAGCCTGTAGTTGACTTTTATCACACACACACACACACTCACACACACACACACACACACACACACACACACACACACACACACACACACACACACAGCAAAATGAGGTAACCTAACGCTAAAAGCTAATTAGCCTTCACCTCAACCCAGAACTATGAAAGAGCTGAGCTGCAGTTTAAGTTTCTAGAAGGTCAACGGGTTCATAGTGATGTCTGTAATAGTTGTGACTGGGAAGTGTTTTTTATAATTTGGGGAGAGTACGATGTCAGCTGCTAAACACATATCTGCTCATCTCGACGACGGAGCACTGACTCCATGCTTTCTGAATACGCACTGCTGATTGGCTGTTACATTGCTCTGAATACGCCCTGCTGATTGGCTGTTACATCGCTCTGAATACGCCCTGCTGATTGGCTGTTACATCGCTCTGAATACGCCCTGCTGATTGGCTGTTATATCGCTCAAATATATGCCCTGCTGATTGGCTGTTACATCGCTCTGAATACGCACTGCTCATTGGCTTTGTATGTAACCAATCAGATGGTTGTGTGGGCGGGACAATGCGGTTGCTCACTTTTCAGACAGAGGCAGCTGCAGAGCAGCTTGTTAAGACTTTAGTACACAAACTTGTTCGATACACCCTCGTACCGAACCGAAACCCCCGTACCGAAACGGTTCAATAAAAATACACGTACTGTTACCCCCTACTACTTTTAGATTGTACCGTGTCATGTTTGTGTGTCCTCAATTGCTCTGTTTATTGCTATTCTGAATGTTGCTGGGTTGGGTTTGGTTTTGGAATTGGATTGCATTGTTATGGTATTGTTGTGTATTGTTTTGTTGGAATTATTAATACATTCATAAAAAAAAAAAAAAATAATTAAAACGGCCAACGGGCAGCGGGCGACCCATCTGGTCCTTGCGGGCTACCTGGCGCCCGCGGGCGCCGCGTTGGTGTCCCCTGATTTAGTGTGACACCCCCTGGAGGAAAACACCAGCCCTGCATCAAGAAGAATTGGTTGTCAAGGAGACAACTCCATACTTTTGTCCATGTCTTACAAGGACAGTGTGAGGTCAGCTGTGTGCAGGACTGTGACAGGAAGTGGAGGGGGAGAGGCGAGCAACGTCAAAGAGCAGGGGGGAGGGGCTCTAACAGTCTCACAAAAGAGGAAAGCCAAACCAAAATAAGAGTGGGGGTACACTGAATAACAACAATGGCAGACAAGCATAGGCTTCATACCACGTGATGGTGAGTGTCACAGCGCCATCTAGTGGTGTGGTATGCACACTGCAGTCGACAGTGACTGCAGCAGTCATGGCTGAAATGTGTGTTTGTGCGTGCGTGTTTTTGTGTTTCCTGAAGGTCCTCAGACTCTCGCTGCATGAATCAGCTTGTCGAGAGTCAAGCCGACACGTGACAAACAAGGGCAGCGTTCCAAGTCGCCCCCGCCATCACAAACACAAACCCCGAGTGACCTGGCGGCGGCTGATAAAGAACCGTCGTCCGCCACAAGTCTTTCTCTCAATCTCCACTTCATTACTTTTCTATCTCATCTTCATTTTCCTTCCGACGTCAACCATCTGCCGCTTCTCTGTTCCATCAGCGTCTTGTTGGCCTCCCTGTCTTATGTCTCGTTATGTCCACGAGAAGACCGGTCTGACCTCTAACCTTCTGTCTGATAAGCTGAAATAACTTGCACATTCCAGCAAGTTCCCCCCTACGAGGGCGGGGGTGGACCGGTGATGCTAAAAAAAAGCAAATAGGGGACAAAAGATGGAGAAATGAGACATCACAAGGACCAGAGTGGACTCTTCAAAGTCTTGGTCTACAAATAAGACCTTATCTCGCTCAGGATGCTTCTGCAGAGTCATGAAGCTCCGCTGCAGAGCCCACATGACATTCCACAGGCTCGCAACCCGCTCACTAGGTGAGTCTCAAATGGCATACTTCCCAAAGTACACTAGGCGTAGTAGTACACTTTGTACTTAGCTCCCGACTGCGCACATTGTCACGGTGCTTACACTTACAAAGGCAGTATTTACCTGCTTCTTCTTCTTTTATTCACTACTTTCTTCACTACATATGGAGCTTGACCCATAGAGGTCTGCCATTTTTATTCAGTTGTCGTCCCAAGTTCTAGTCAATAAGCTTCTCCTACAGTATGCTCTTGTTTTGGGGCCAACTGGCTGGCACATGCGTGCAAAACTCCTGAGCGGTTGCCATTTCTAATACAAAGTAGTGTATAGTTCTACCTTATATGTGTCAGTAGTCACGTTATCAAAGATAAAAACTACAACATTTCTAATACAAAGTAGTGTATAGTTCTACCTTATATGTGTCAGTAGTCACGTTATCAAAGATAAAAACTACAACATTTCTAATACAAAGTAGTGTATAGTTCTACCTTATATCTGTCAGTAGTCACGTTATCAAAGATATAAACTACAACATTTCTAATACAAAGTAACGTATAGTTCTAACTTATATGTCAGTACAAACGTTATGGAAGATAAAAACTACAACATTTCTAATACAAAGTAGCGTATAGTTAAATGGGTTGTACTTGTATAGTGCTTTTCTACCTTCAAGGTACTCAAAGCGCTTTGACACTACTTCCACATTTACCCATTCACACACATATTCACACACTGATGGAAGGAGCCAACTAGCACCCATCAGGAGCAAAGGTGAAGTGTCTTGCTCAGGACACAACGGACGTGACGAGGTTGGTACTAGGTTGGATTTGAACCAGCGGCCCTCAGGTTGCGCACGGCCACTCTCCCACTGCGCCATGCCGTCTTATATGTCAGTAGACACGTTATGGAAGATAAAAACTAAAACATTTCTAATACAAAGTAGCGTATAGTGCTTACTTATATCTGTCAGTACTCATGTTATGGAAGATAAAAACTACAACATTTTAAAAAACAAAGTAGCATAAAGTGCTTACTTATATCTATCAGTAGACACGTTATGGAAGATAAAAACTACAACATTTCTAAAACAAAATACCATATAGTGCTTACTTATATCTGTCAGTAGACACGTTATGGAATATAAAAACTACAACATTTCTAATACAAAGTAGTGTATAGTGCTTACTTATATCTGTCAGTAGACACGTTATGGAAGATAAAAACTACAACATTTCTAATACAAAGTAGTGTGTTCCAACCTTTTTTGAGTCAAGGCACATTTTTTTCATAACAAAAATATGGAGGCACACCACCAGCACAAAATGTTAAAAAAATTCAACTCCACCAGGTTGTCGTGCCTTATTTTGATTTTGTTGTTGTTTCCTGTGTGTAATGCTTTAGTTCCTGTCTTGCGCTGTTATTTTGGTGACCTTTCTTGTTTTGTTGGTGTTCTCCAGTAGCAGCTTCACATCCTCCTTTGAGTGCTATTCCTCGCAACTGATTTGTTTTCCTAATCAAGACTATTTAAGTTGTGCGTACGCGATCCTTCTTTGTGGGGACATTGTTGATTGTCATGTCATGTACGGATGTGTGAACGCCGTCTTTACTCCACAAGCTGTAAGTTTTTGCTGTCGTCCAGCATTCTGTTTTTGTTGACTTTGTAGCCAGTTCAGTTTTACTTTTGTTTTACATAGCCATCACTATGCTTCAGTGCCTTTTCCTAGCGGGACTTGCCTTTTGTTAATTTTTGGTTTAAGCGTTACATACCTTTGTACCTGCACACTGTCTCCCGCTTTGCTCTGCATGTTGGGATCACGACAAACCATCCTCGACGTGTTCCGACTTCTACAAATCAATGAACTACCTGCTGCCACCTACTGATATGGAGTATAACAAGATTACCCTGCTGAGCTCTACACAGCACAGGCACTAGATAATGGCACATTATTATGATTATTGATTTGCAAAACATATTTTTTGGACCAATTAGGTAAAGTTGCTTATTTTCCCAGGGCACACTAGTGTGCCGCGGCACAGTGGTTGAAAATCACTGTTATAGTGCTTACTTATATCTGTCAGTAGACACGTTATGGAAGATAAAAACTACAACATTTCTAATACAAAGTAGGGTATGGTTCTTACTTATATCTGCCAGTAGACACATTATGGAAGATAAAAACTACAACATTTGTAATACAAAGTAATGGATATTTCAAACTTATATCTGTCAGTAGTCATGTTATGGAAGATAAAAACTACAACATTTGTAATACAAAGTAGTGTATAGTTCAAACTTATATCTGTCAGTAGTCATGTTATGGAAGATAAAAACTACAACATTTCTAATAAAGAAGCGTATAGTTTTAACTTATATCTGTCAGTAGACACATTATGGAAGATAAAAACTACAACAAGTCTAATACAAAGTAAGGTATAGTTCTAAATTATATCTGTCAGTAGACACATTATGGAAGATAAAAATTACAACATTTCTAATACAAAGTAATTTATAGTTCAAACTTATATCTGTCAGTAGTCATGTTATGGAAGATAAAAACTACAACATTTTTAATACAAAGTAGCGTATAGTTCAAACTTATATCTGTCAGTAGATACATTATGGAAGATAAAAACTACAACATTTTTCTAATAAAAAAGCATATAGTTGTAACTTATATCTGTCAGTGGACACATTATGGAAGATAAAAACTACAACAATTCTAATACAAAGTAAGGTATAGTTCTAACTTATATCTGTCAGTAGTCATGTTATGGAAGATAAAAACTACAACATTTCTAATAAAGAAGCGTATAGTTTTAACTTATATCTGTCAGTAGACACATTATGGAAGATAAAAACTACAACAATTCTAATACAAAGTAGTGTATAGTTCTAACTTATATCTGTCAGTAGACGCGTTATGGAAGATAAAAACTACAACATTTCTAATACAAAGTAATTTATAGTTCAAACTTATATCTGTCAGTAGTCATGTTATGGAAGATAAAAACTACAACATTTCTAATACAAAGTAATGTATAGTTCAAACTTATATCTGTCAGTAGACACATTATGGAAGATAAAAACTACAACATTTGTAATACAAAGTAGTGTATAGTTCAAACTTATATCTGTCAGGAGATGCGTTATGGAAGATAAAAACTACAACATTTCTAATACAAAGTAGCGTATAGTTCAAACTTATATCTGTCAGTAGTCATGTTATGGAAGACAAAAACTACAACATTTCTAACTTATATCTGTCAGTAGACACGTTTTGGAAGATAAAAACTACAACATTTCTAATACAAAGTAGTGTATAGTTCATACTTATATCTATCGGTAGACGCGTTATGGAAGATAAAAACTACAACATTTCTAATACAAAGTAGCGTATAATTCTTACTTGTATCTGTCAGTAGACATGTTATGGAAGATAAAAACTACAACATTTCTAATACAAAGTAGCGTATAGGTCTAACTCATATCTGTCAGTAGATACATTATGGAAGATAAAAACTACAACATTTCTAATACAAAGTAATGTATAGTTCTAACTTATATCTGTCAGTAGATACATTATGGAAGATAAAAACTACAACAGTTTTAATACAAAGTACTGTTTAGTTCAAACTTATATCTGTCATTAGACACATTATGGAAGAAAAAAACTAGAACATTTCTAATACAGGGTGTATAGTTCAAACTTATATCTATCAGTAGACGCGTTATGGAAGATAAAAACTACAACATTTCTAATACAAAGTAGCGTATAATTCTTACTTATATCTGTCAGTAGACATGTTATGGAAGATAACAACTACAACATTTCTAATACAAAGTAGCGTATAGTTCTAACGTATATCTGTCAGTAAACACATTATGGAAGATAAAAACTACAACATTTCTAATACAAAGTAGCAGATAATTCTTACTTATATGTGTCAGTAGACATGTTATGGAAGATAAAAACTACAACATTTCTAATACAAAGTAGCAAATAGTTTGAACTTATATCTGTCAGTAAATACATTATGGAAGATAAAAACTACTACATTTCTAATACAAAGTAGCGTATAGTTCAAACTTATATCCGTCAGTGGACATGTTATGGAAGATAACAACTACAACATTTTTAATACAAAGTAGTGTATAGTTCAAACTTATATCTGTCAGTAGACACATTATGGAAGATAAAAACTACAACATTTCTAATACAGGGTAGCGTATAGTTTAAACTTATATCTATCAGTAGACGCGTTATGGAAGATAAAAACTACAATATTTCTAATACAAAGTAGTGTATAGTTCAAACTTATATCTATCAATAGACGCATTATGGAAGATAAAAACTACAACATTTCTAACTTATATCTGTCATTAGACACATTATGGAAGATAAAAACTACAACATTTCTAATACAGGGTCGTGTATAGTTCAAACTTATATCTGTTAGTAGACATGTTATGGAAGATAACAACTACAACATTTGTAATACAAAGTAGTGTATAGTTCTAACTTATATCTGTCAGTAAACACATTATGGAAGATAAAAACTACAACATTTCTAATACAAAGTAGCGTATAATTCTTACTTATATGTGTCAGTAGACATGTTATGGAAAATAAAAACTACAACATTTCTAATACAAAGGAGCGTATAATTCTTCCTTTATCTGTCAGTAGACATGTTATGAAGATAATATCTACAACATTTCTAATAAAAAGTAGTGTAAAGTTCTAACTTATATCTCTCAGTAAACACATTATGGAAGATAAAACTACAACATTTCTAATACAAAGTAGTGTATGGTTCTAACTTATATCTATCAGTAGACACGTTTTGGAAGATAAAAACTACAACATTTCTAATACAAAGTAGCGTATAATTCATACTTATTTCTGTCAGTAGACATGTTATGGAAGATAACAAATACATCATTTCTAATAAAAAGTAGTGTATAGTTCTAACTTATATCTGTCAGTAGATACATTATGGAAGACTAAAACTACAACATTTCTAATACAAAGTAGCGTATAGTTCTAACTTGTATCCGTCAGTAGACACGTTATGGAAAATAAAAACTACAACATTTCTAATACAGGGTAGCGTATAGTTCTAACTTATATCTATCAGTAGACGCGTTATGGAAGATAAAAACTACAACATTTCTAATTCAAAGTAGCGTATAATTCTTACTTATATCTGTCAGTAGACATGTTATGGAAGATAACAACTACAACATTTCTAATACTGGGTAGTTTATAGTTCTAACTTATATCTATCAATAGACGCGTTATGGAAGATAAAAACTACAACATTTCTAACTTATATCTGTCATTAGACACATTATGGAAGATAAAAACTACAACATTTCTAATGTTGTGTAGTGTATAGTTCAAATTTATATCTATCAGTAGACGCGTTATGGAAGATAAAAACTACAACATTTCTAATACAAAGTAGCGTATAATTCTTACATACATCTGTCAGTAGACATGTTATGGAAGATAACAACTACAACATTACTAATACAAAGTAGTGTATAGTTCTAACTTATATCTGTCAGTAAACACATTATGGAAGATAAAAACTACAACATTTCTAATACAAAGTAGCGTATAGTTCTAACATATCTATCAGTAGACGCGTTATGGAATATAAAAACTACAACATTTATAATACAAAAGTAGTGTATACTTATATCTGTCAGTAGACATGTTATGGAAGATAAAAACACAACATTTTTAATACAAAGTAGTGTATGGTTATAACTTATATCTGTCAGTAGACACGTTACGGAATATAAAAACTACAACATTTCTAATACAAAGTAGTGCATAGTTCTAACTTATATCTGTCAGTACACACATTATGGAAGATAAAAACTAAATTTCAAATACAAAGAAGTGTATAGTTCTAACTTATATCCATCAGCAGTCGTGTTATGGAAGATAAAAACTACAACATTTCCAATACAAATAAGTAATTGTTTGAGAATTTTTACAAATAAGAATCGAAATCAATCGAAACTCAATCAATTTTCAATGGAATCGGCACATTCTAAAGAGACAGTCAGAAAGTAAACACAACCTATGTAAAATGTTGACCAAATAACCACCATTAGATGTTATGCAGACCACAAGGAAATCTTTTAAATGTGTCCTCTTTAATTATTACCTGATTTTCAAAACAATAACAAAAAGCCCAAAATATTTTGTGATAGTAAAAATGATCGATCTAATTACTGTAGTACCTTCGTTACAATGCTACTATACTTGGTATCGTTACTTTCAATTTTTTTTTGTCAGTCCACCCACCTATGTTTACTTAGAGCTTAGCGATTAGCTCGGTTTATAGTACCTTCCTACAATGTGTAGTGCAGCGTGTTCAGCTATCCCTTGTCCTCCAGTGATAATGCTACTTGTAAGAAACAATGTATTTGCCGCCATGGAGGCTGGGATTACTGACTTAGAAACAGCTTTGCACTGTGGAAAGATTTTAGCTGCGAGCTTGCTGGCAAGGATGCTACATTGCGTTGATTACACAATTGTTCTCTTGTCGGTCAGTTATATTGCACTGCTTTTTTTCCCCTCCTTGTCAACATGAAAAAAAGTTATGCACTTAAAAGACTACGTGTAAGTACGCGAGTACAAAACCAGAAATGCTAAGTTAGCAGACTACTGCAATACTGACATGGTTCAATACAAGTTTGAACCATGAAATGTCTAAAGCCAAGTTGTAAGTTTGTGTTACAGAACCCTCATGTCTTGGATGGAGGGGCTAAAGGTAAGGATCAGGACCTCGTACTCCGACTGGTACGGGACTTCTGTTTAGTTGAAGAACAATGAGCCAGGAAACATCTGCCTGCCTGAGACGCACTTGATCCTAGTCCAACCTTCGCCATCAACAACTTTGAGGACTGCTTGGACCCCCTCAGGCCGCCGGACATGGGAACCTAAGTAGAAGCTGTCACACTTTTCAGTCTCCCTACCCAGTGGGAAGTTTGGACTGGAGCCAGGCGAGGCGCAGTTAGAACTACTGTAAGTCAAATAAAGGAGAAGATAATTCTCTGCACCACAAACAATCAGTGCTGCTGAAAATAGACTTCCTCTCACAGCCAATCGGGGACTCTGTCCCCGGGGGACAGGAGCAGGATCTAACACCCACAAGTGGACCAGCTCCAAAACCAACATTCATGCACCGCAACGTCTCCACCTTCCCGTACGTTCTTTTCCATTCTGCAATTTGGGTCTATAAATATCTCAGGCCGATTTAATTACAGTCTGCTTGTTCAGCTGTGACCTCTGACCTCTGTCCTACTGACAAAGGACACGTTGGCTTGGACACCAGTTGTCTTACCCTAAACCTTCCCACTTTATTAGAAACGTTTGTCACTCGGTTCATTCGTGTGGACTTTTTAAAGCTTAGAAATTATGAACTCTCCTCTGTTTTGTTTTGTTACTTTAATGCTGACTCACTGAAACTTGTGCAGGGGGACAAGCATGATTGGACATGACGGTGTACCGCAGAAGAAAACTGCAGCGGGACAAAAAGTGATACAAAAACAAAGATAACACATTTGCAACAGTAGAAGATTTCACACACAGAAATGTAACTGCTCATTTACTGGAGAAGCAAGCTACCGCTAGCTGGCTTAAATAATAACATGAACCCAAGACACACCAACTTCTTTCACCGTTACAAACTACATACCCCAAACTAAAGGTGTATAAAAATGCTAATGGTGTGTTGTACTTATCCCGGAAGTTGGAAATCGGGGGGCAGGGACAGAGCTACAAGCGTTACGGTTACGAGGTCGGAAATCAAGATGGCGCGTCTATAAAGCTTTTGCCTGAATATAAACAACTTATGGGAAAATGTTCACTTTTACTGCAACCTTCAAACACGCTGGATGATGGGGAAACACAGATGCAATTGCTAGCGGTGTAGAACATACAGTATATACCCAGGGCTGTACACGGCAGGCATTTTACTCGCATTTGCAACTTGAAATAGGTCGTGGGAGTATGACAAAAAATTGGGAAAAAAAGAGTTTAACACCTTAATTTGCATTTTTCTCACAAACTAAATCCATCCAAAGTTGATCAAACTAGAGTTTGTGCAACTGTATAGCATGTTCGAAATAAACTTAATCCATTACCAAATGGACAAGTGATTGACACGGAAGTGTCCCCCCTCCTCCATGCACAGAGGGGGGCGGGGCTGTGGTTCACACACTCAGTCATCAAACACGGAAGAAACAATGTCTTAGTTTGAGGAAGTGGTCACAACAAATCCATTTTCACCACAAACAAAGAGGTGTGTGTGAAGCTGCGCCCCAGCAGCAAATACCCACTAAGCTCACTGCTAGCTACTCTTTCCTGTTGAGTTCCATATGAAAAGAAAAGGAAAAGTGATGCTATATTTCTATTGTAAGTCCTTGATTTCCTGCTGATTTTATTAGAAATAAGGACTTACCGTCAACAGTTCCTTCTGGAAGGACTTGCGTTCCTTGCTGTCTGCGTTGTTGCAGTCTTCCTTCAGCGTCTCCAGTACACACGCCACCCGCTCAGGTTCGCTATCCAGCTCCGCTCGGCAGAAGTGCGTCAGGGGCAGGTTCTCATACCCGAGGGCGTCGGCGAACGCTCGCCAGTTGCCGATGTTCTCCATAAGGATGGTCCTGACGGAGGCGTAGATGTAGGTTAAGAACTTGCAGGGCCTCAGTACCTGCTCCAGCAACAAGGACGTGGTCAGCTCCGGCCCGGTGAAGTAAATGGGCTTGACTTTGCCGACCACCAGCACGTTCTTTGTGTGGATCAGTCCCACCCGGCCCTGGTAGTATCCAATGTACCATTCTTTGGTCCACAATTGGCCCTTCAGCTTGATCTTCTCCTCACTTAGCAGAGCGACAAAGTCTCCCTTCTTGTACTCCAGCAGGTAGCTGTTCTTAGTCTGTCTGATGACCGTCTTGATCAGCTTTCCAAACTTCAGGTTGTTTATTCTCCTGTCCTGGAACACCGGGTACTTGGTGGCCACGGCTAGCGGGGACAAGACGATCTTGCCCACCTCCTTCTTTTTGAGGAAGCGACGCTGCATGGACGTCTTTGGCCCCGTTTTGGGCGGTGGCGGCGGGGTCTGCACACAAAACTGTGCCAGGATGACATCCAGGTGGTCTTTGACCTGGATCCTCAAGGTGAAGTCAGAAACATCTGCCGCGTTGTGTGAAGTGATAAGAAAGACCAGCCGGCTTACTTTGCCCAGTTTGATCTGGAAGCCACGCACCACCCTGGCCTGCTCGCTGGCTTTCACTTGGTAGTTGGCCATGTTGGAATACACCCCCACGCGCAGGTCCTGCGTTCTGGACAGGACAAACTGGTGCTTCCCCCACAGCTGGAGCGCCACAGGTGGTGCTGCCTTGGCCTGCTTTCCCACCTCACTCACTAACAGAGACTTTGGAGCACAATCGTGACCGAACATGGCGACGACTATTTTGAAAGATGGGTGGATGTGTTTGGGGCCGTACACGCCTAGAGTCATTTTTTTGACAACGTGATCCCACACTGTGGAGTCTGGAGAGGTGGTCTGAGATTGTGCCACCACACACACATACATGCACGGCTCCAGGTTGTCCAGGGACACTTGGACTGTATCCCCGTACAGATAAGTGTGTGGAATGCACCTGTAGGGCCCCTCTTTACAGTCACTCCTGACACACAGGATATCTGTGGTCTCCTTGTTCTCAGCTTTGACCGCAACAGATACTTTCATCTCCACGGTGATGGCAGTTTTGGTCTCCATGTTGCTGAGCTTGAGCTCCACCACAGGGCTGGAGGTGCTGCAGCGGTCATTGTTCAGCTCCAACGGCGGGTCAAGCAGCGCTTTGATGGAGATCTGCTGGGTGTCGCCCTCTGCTACGTGGCCCTCAGGGATGTGGACACTGATGTTGGTGTCCGGAAGCTGAACGGCACCTCCTGAACTGTCCAACCGGCAGACAATATTGGTCTCTACCGGTTGGGTTTGACCCCAGCCCGGGTTTTGACCCAGTGAGTCCAAGTCGTGGCAGGACCTGGCTAGTTTGCGGTGAGTAAGCCAAGCAGCCCGGAAGTCCTCCCTACTCTGGAACTGCTCTGGGGCCGGCGCTTTCAGGTTGCTGAAAAAACTGCTGGACATTTGAGGGCTTTCTGACTGCGCCTGCAGAATGGACATGTCCGACAGACTGTAGGACCGCTTGCTTCTAAAGAAGGGGTTGTCTCTTCGCAGGGATTGCCCCGTCCCAACTGTGGGACTTAGAGGGTTAAAAACACTGTTGCCAAATCCATTGATGCAGCTTGCGGACTCTGGCGCTGATGGAGTGTCGAACAGAAGAAGGTCAACTGCTTTCTGATTGCTGTTCTGGTCCAAGGAGCCCCGAGGACCCGTGTGAAGGAAAGGGTTGGTCGAGGTGTGTGTTGTGTTGAAAGGATTTCCATTATGGAAGGTGGTCGGCTTCAGAATCACGCCGGCCCACTCTCCTAGAAGGTCCATTTCTGTGGCCGCCTCCTCTTTGCCGTCGATCATCCCGCTGTCGCTGAAGGACGAGTCTCTGAAGTTGATGGGCTCCACGTACGCGGCTGGGATGTAGCCCATCTCCGTGTTGTTGTGGGCGTACCACCACTCGCCTCCCGACGTGTCCAGAACGTAGAGGCGGTCCCCTTTGGAGAACTTCAGGGTGGTGAAGCTGGACGGACAGTAGTCCTTGATAGCAACCACCTCCCTAGCGGTGCCGAAGGAGGCGGTGGCATCCAGACGTAAGGCACTGGGAGAAGGCACTGTGGAGACAAGACCAAGAATGGTGTCACCAACTGAACTGGGACCAGAAAAGCGGTGGACTATCCTGATCAGACCGGGACTGGATCCACTTCACACCTTTACTCCAACATGCTTTGCTAGCACTAATTGGCGACCCGCAACTACATCATGGTGCGTAATAAATATGCCTCTTTTAATTCATGCCATCGCTTCTCCCGCAAGTAATTAATGACAATCGCCACCTTATAAATACTGATCACAACAACTCCAAATAAGACTGGAAATAATCTGCAAAGTCAGGGAAATTTATATGAATAAATAAACTAAGCTTTCAATACGATCGTTATATCGTGACAAACAACCGCGTCCTTAACGCAACGTAGCTTCTTTGCCAGCGGCTAATGTCCCTCCACAGCAGAAAGCTAACTCCATGGCGGCAAATAAACAAAGTTTCTTAACCACACACCGTAAGAAGATGCAAAAAGGCCCAGCTAACCGCTAAGCTAGAACCCTTGCATGTAAACAAGGGTGGGCAGATTGTTACCAATATCGACAGTAATGATACCAAGTATAGTATCGGGTAAGGATTGACACTACAGCGATTAAATTGATATTTTTTATTATCCCAAAATTGTTTTTTGTTTCTTATTGTTTACAAACTCGGGATATGTAAGAGCCACTGGTAGTTTTTGCTTTTGTTAAATTATTTATTGACTTTATTATACATTTTGTACAGGAAGAGCTTGACGAAGCGGCTGGGGAGAGGGAGGTCTAGGCTTCTCTGCTTAGGCTGCTGCCCCTGCTAGCCCACTTCGGATAAGCGGAAGAAGATGGAAAGATGGATGGATACATTTTGTACATAATAAAAGGAATTAAGCAAAAAAGCCACATAATATATTACTTTATATGATGTTATAAATGATAGATATCAAGGCATAGTATTCAGTGTCACTAAAGCAGCAAGGAGCCAGGCGGCGCGGCTGACCTTTGACATCAATCAGACTGGACTCGGACACCCCCTCGCTGAGGTCAATGAGCGTCCCCTCGGACTTGCAGCGAGGGAGCGAAGCGTTGTTATTGGCCGAGGCTCTGATCCGATGGGCGGCCATGCTGGGACTTGCTTCTCCTCCTCGCTCGAGTGGCTTCTAGGGTGGCACGTCAACAGCCTCCCCTCATTTCTGAAAGACACCACCGACAATTCAAGTTCAAATGAGTGCTCATCCATATTCATTTTTTATTCATCAGCTGCAGCAAAGTTTTAGCGCCTCCTCAATCAGTGTTTTCCTTTGCAGACTCACTTTCAAGCCGTCTGAGCGACTTTGATCTTCTTCGCCGCCTACCAACCAGAGCTACATTTTTGGAAACAAAACAACAGCTTTTAATCCCAACGGCAGTGTTGTTGATGCTTGTTTTTTAAATCTAATCTTCATATTGACGCACAACCTGTTCTAATGTGCACAACTTAACATTTGGGATGCTCAGGCAGCAATGTGTGTTTCAATTAGGGATGCTCCAATAAGAGTTTTATGCTGACCATTCCGTTACCGATCATCCGTGAGAGAGATCGTTCGATACCAACACTGATACCGATCACATGTACTGACTTTAAATTTAAAAAAAAAATTGATGGGGAGTGCCAAATTGACGGTTGAACAATATCAACACAATATTTAAACCATTTCCTTATTCTGTTTTATTGCATACAATTATGTGATCAAAACAGTCAAAAGTACTCGTCAAAGACTTAAAAAGTAACATAAAAACAAAAGGCGTGCAAAAAAGTCCTATCGGAATCGCGGTTCTTATTCATGGTTTTGGTGGGTCATTAAAAAGTAATTTAGGCCTTAAAGGGCATTAAAAACTATTAATTACGACAGTTTCTCAACCATCCGGAGGGCGACCATGAAATATCTATTTCTTCGTTATGCCATTGTAAGACACATTTCCACCACATGTGACAGTAATGACAATATCTGGAGCTAAAGTCATAGAGACGTTTCACAAAACATTTATTACATTAGTATTTATTTAGTTAGAATGTATTTATTTCAGCACTGTTCAGCACAATTAGTTTTTTATCAGTTTTAATAAGACCCTTCTTTTGCAGTTTGTTTGCTGAATCATTTTTGCAATCAGTCCGCCTTGATAATTATCTTTGTCATTAACACATGCTTTTGTATCATATGACAAGGTTTGTCTCTTTGTTAAACTGTAATTACTAATTGAGTGTTCGTAATTGAGAGGGCCCCGGTGCCCCTCTGTAGTACAAAAGTTGGGCCCTGGGGTTAGAAAGGTTAGTGCCTGTAGAGACCCTGGTATTCATCCCGATTCTATATATCGAGTCATACTTTTTAAAACACTCGATGACATTTTTTTTTCTTTCTATTTTTAATAAGAATACATTTTTAAAAAGACGTTTTCAGGCCATCCCCATGCAACTAGGAGGAGCCTTTTTTGAAAAAGGTTCATTAGAAATATTATAGCAAGGAAAAAATTGGAACGTGAGAGTCGATTTTGAATCGAATTGTCACCCGTGAATCGGATACAAACAATAGGGGGCCAAAGATTCACACCTGCAGCAGAAACTGCTATCAACTAATCTTTTAAGTACTTTGGTTTTTGCCCTCAAAGTCCTCCTGTGTTCAAGGAATTATCCACTAAACTTCCAAACATCAACAAAATCAACAAAAACATCTTTTAGAGAAAATTAAAAATATTAAGCTAATGACTCAATAATAATTCCTTCACATCGTTTATTCCTTTAAGGAGTACATCGGCATGCTGCAGGCTTTCACTTGAACTTCGAAATCAGGTGCTCCCTTTTCAACTACCACGACTTGCTAGTCCACGCCTGTTTGGACTTCAATTATCAAAGTTCAGCTCTGGTTTTTGTGTTGGGACTAGGGTTGTCCCGATCCGATATTTGGATCGGATCGGCCGCGGATATTTGCCAAAAAATGCGTATCGGCAAGGCATTGGAAAATGCCGATCCAGATCCAGTTTAAAAAAAAAAAAATCCGGTCCGTGTTTTCCAACATACCGATTTAAATAATACTTTCCACTCTTCTGCTGCTCCCTACGCTCCGTTCCGCATTTTCCAGCACACCTTCAACACATCCACAGGTCTGTGTTCTAACCATTAAGACAGCCATGTGAATTAAAAGTTACGGTAAAAATGTCAGCTGTGTGGGATTATTTTACCCTACAAAATGAAAAAGATGAAGAGGTGGAGTGCAAAACATGCCACAATAAAGTCAAGCATGGTGGTAAAGTTGTAAGACATTTTAATGACTCTTGAGAGTGAGAGGCTTTTTAGCACTCATCATTGATGAACACAGGAGCAGGCTGACACCTGAGCATCTTGAAGTGCTCGTCTTTGTTAGAAAGAATCTCCCCATTATGCTTGGACTTCAATTGTTTGCCCCCCCCCCCCTGACTGGGGCAAACAATTGAAAGGAGTGTGTAGATATATATATATATTTTTTAAAGTTTACACTTGTTCAGGAGCAAGTATTGATGCTGAGTTTTAGAGTTTGTATCCCACTCAAGTTGTTTGTGTGTTTTGCTTTTTTAAATGTTTACAGCATTATTTGCACTTTATACTGTTCACTTTTTTACAGTTTAATGATGCCATTTCTGTTTGTCATGTATAATTTTTTTCTTTTTTGTGTTTCTCTTTGAATACCAACCATTGTGTATTATTCAGCTGGCTAGTTGTTATCAAGAGTACTAAAACCCTTTTCAACATGAATCTGACCACTAAGTAGGCTAAATAACTTTAAAGATTAATACATGCACGGATAGGCCACTATCGGCCAGTATCGGTATCGGATCGGAAGTGCAAAAACCTGGATCGGGACATCCCTAGTTGGGACTACAGGCTGGTCAAGGCCTTGAGACTTTTGGACCTCACCGAAAAAGTGCGGAGAAGCTCCAGAGTCAAGTTTCAGGTGTGTCTGAAGCTGAGCCATGGTCAAGAATGTGAACAGTGTCAATGTCAATGCTCATGGAAACACTCATTTATTGCACATCCTGGTTTTCATTCCAGTGAAGTACAAACAAGCGTGGACGCGCGAGTCGTGATAGTTAAAAAGGGAGCGCTTGATTTTGAAGGAAAGAAACAGCCATCAATCTGTCAATCCTTTCCGTGTCCCAGCAAGTTAAGGTTCCCCGTGTTGAGACAAATTAAGCCGCCGCCCACAATTGCACTCCCAAGAGATTGCATTGAGAGATTACTTGTTTTGACTGGTGACTCGTATCGAAGTCATAGAACATCTGCCTCTTGATGACTTGGACCCCTTTTCAGAGGTGGTCTTTGGATATAAAGTTGATATGTAATGATGATAGTGGATCAGAACTCTTCAGTTCATTGGAAATCTGGGTTAAGACTGACGCAGGACTTTGTTTCTCAATTCTCAAAGTTGATGTCATTGACCTGCAACAGCATGTCGCCAGTTGAGCCGCCACAGGTGCAGATCTTGGTGGTTGTAGCAAATATTCAAACGAATATTTGCTTACGCAGCAGGTCAACTGGCTGCATTTGTGTACTTATGGACTAAGTAAATCATGTAAAAAGATCATTTTTAGTTTTTATTCTATTTAGGGTCCAATAACCCCAAATAGCAAAGAGAAATAAAAAAGCATGTAAACGCACAGCTTGGGCCTTTAGAGGTTAAAGCTAGTGCTCTAGATGCCAGTTTGTAATTAGGAGTGCTAGCTGCTAGCTAGCGAATAATGATCCTTGCTGCTGTAGCATGCTGGTTCTCTTCTCTGGGAAATTAGAAGTGTCACATGTTATCCAAGTGTTATGACCATTTTCATTTGAAGTGGTAATGCTAACCATTGGAAATTTTTCGTGGGGTTTAGCATGACCACGTCAAAACAGTCTTCAACATTGGCATGCTTGTAAATATTTGCCACAAGCTAAAGTGACAGCAAGTTGTGTATTAACAGTAATCAATGTTTTCTCCTGACTTCATACAGGAAGTTGATAAAGTTAAAAAGTTAAGTACCAATGATTGTCACACACACACTAGGTGTGGCGAAATCATTCTCTGCATTTTACCCATCACCCTTGATCACACCCTGGGAGGTGAGGGGAGCAGTTGGGAGCAGTGGGCAGCAGCGGTGGCCGCGCCCGAGAATCATTTTTAGTGATTTAACCCCCAATTTCAACCCTTGATGCTGAGTACCAAGCAGGGAGGTAATGGCTCCCATTTTTATAGTCTTTGGTATGACTCGACCGGGGTTTAAACTCACAACCTAAACATCTCAGGGTGGACACTCTAACCACTAGGCCACTGATGTTGAGCTTGTTAATGGTTAATAGAGTTGATATTTAGCTCTCACACTGTTATTTTTTTTCTCTTTCGCTTCACAATTATTTGACGACATGACGTTTCAAGCTTGCATCATTCACACCAATTGGGTTCTTGCTCAGAAAAATTCTGTTTCAAGTGCACAATCTAAGTATACTACGTGCACTGTGTACTTAATTACTGAGTGCACAAATTTTGACACTGTAGCGCTGTCCAAAATCGATGTCTATCCTCCGCGGCTTAATGGTCGCGGAGGCAAAAATTACGGACATGGGAGGAGTTCGGGGAAGCCATGGAAAACGACTTCGGGAAGGGGAAAGTGCACTGTCAACACCGTGTATGGTGAGGATGGTGTTCTGCTGACCTCGACTGCAAATGTTAAGGATCGGTGGAGGGAATACTTTGAAGACCTCCTTAATTCCACCAACACGTCTTCCTATGAGGAAGCAGTGCCTGGGGAATCTGTTGCTGAGGTAGTTAAAAAGCTGCTCGGTGGCAAGGCCCCGGGGATGGATGAGATCCGGCCGGAGTTCCTTATGGCTCTGGATGCTGTGGAGCTGTCTTGGTTTACAAGACTCTGCAACATTGCGTGGACATCGGAGGAAGTACCTCTGGATTGGCAGACCGGGGTGGTGGTTCCTCTCTTTAAGAAAGGGAACCGGAGGGTGTGTTACAACTATCGTAGGATCACACTCCTCAGCCTTCCCGGTAAAGTCTATTCAGGTGTACTGTAAAGGAGGTTATGCCGGATGGTCGAGCCTCGGATTCAGGAGGAACAGTGCGGTTTTCGTCCTGGTCGTAGAACTGCGGGCCACCTCTATACTCTCGGCAGGGTCTTTGAGGGTTCATGGGAGTTTGCCCAAACAGTCTACATGTGCTTTGTGGACTTGGAGAAGGCATTTGACAGTGTCCCTCGGGAAGTCCTGTGGGGAGTGCTCAGAGAGTATGGGGTATCGGACTGTCTGATTATGGCGGTCCGCTCCCTGTATGATCAGTGTCAGAGCTTGGTCCGCATTGCCGGCAGTAAGTCGGACCGGTTTCCAGTGAGGGTTGGACTGCGCCAAGGCTGCCCTTTGTCACCGATTCTGTTCATAACTTTTATGGACGGAATTTCTAGGCTCAGTCAGGGCGTTGAGGGAATCCGGTTTGGTGGCTGCAGGATTAGGTCTCTGCGTTTTGCAGATGATGTTGTCCTGATGGCTTCATCTGGCCGGGATCTTCAGCTCTCACTGGATCGGTTCGCAGTAGAATGTGAAGCGACTGGGATGAGAATCAGCACCTCCAAGTCCGAGTCCATGGTTCTCGTCTGGAAAATGGTGGAGTGCCATCTCCGGGATGGGGAGGAAACCCTGCCCCAAGTGGAGGAGTTCAAGTACCTAGTAGTCTTGTTCACGAGTGAGGGAAGTGTGGATCGTGCAGGTGGATCGGTGCGGAGTCTTCAGTAATGCGGACGCTGTATTGATCCGTTGTGGTGAAGAAGGAGCTGAGCCGGAGGGCAAAATTCTCAATTTACCGGTCGATCTACGTTCCCATCTTCACCTATGGTCATGAGCTTTGGGTTATGACCGAAAGGACAAGATCACAGGTACAATAGGCCGAAATTATTTTCCTCCGCTGGGTGGCGGGGCTCTCCCTTAGAGTTAGGGTGAGAAGCTCCCCCATCCGGGAGGTGCTCAAAGTAAAGCCACTGTTCCTCCACATCGAGAGGAGCCAGATGAGGTGGTTCGGCATCTGGTCAGGATGCCACCCAAACAGGAGATGTTTAGGGCACGTCCGACCGGCAGGAGGCCACGGGGAACACCAGGACAGACTATGTCTCCCGGCTGGCCTGGGAACGCCTCAGGATCCCCTGGGTAGTGCTGGACGAAGTGGCTGGGGAGAGGGAAGTCAGGGCTTCCCTGAGTAGGCTGCTGCCCTCATGACCCAAGCTCGAAAGAGCGGAAGAAGATGGATGGATGGATGGATGGTGTATATATACATACATATATACATATACACACACACTTACACACAAACACACACATAAATACATTCATATATGTAACACCAAATTGAAGATGGAAGTTTCCCAAACGTGTTAAAATTCAGTACAACCAGCGATTAAGCCAATTTTCGGGGTAACTGACCAATACGCTGTTATGCGCAAAACGCGCACACAGACACGCGCACACACAGGGACACTTTATTTGCAACACATTACATGACAACAATCATTTTATACAAAAATAAAATCTGTCTCTTAAAGCAGGAAATTAAACAACCTGTAGCGAACAGACTGAACAACAACACGTTGACACTCCCCCCTCACTACAATATGAAGTATAACCGATAAAACATTAACTATTAAATGTACGTCAACAGTTCTTACCTTGTTTACTTCCCTGACGGCCTCCTTAAACTTTTGTAATCAATCAAAAATATCCATCCATTTTCTCTCAATGTCCCTCAAGTAACTAAAATGGTCTAACACGTCAAAGTGTGGAGAGTTTTTTGCATATTACCCATCAGGCTTAGTAAATGGGTTAAATTGGTGTATTTTTGAATTATTTATGGTACTATTGGAATTTTTTTATACTGTCCATATAGTTCAGTGGGCAAGTTAGGTGTTTTTGTACCACATATTTCAACATTTCGTGTTGTATTTTAATGAATTGCACCATAATTTGGGAAGGTTGTCTGAATTAGTAATCATATGTTGAGTATGGCTTCACGGTGGAAGAGGGGTTAGTGCGTCTGCCTCACAATACGAAGGTCCTGCAGTGCTGGGTTCAAATCCAGGCTCGGGATCTTTCTGTGTGGAGTTTGCATGTTCTCCCCGTGAATGCGTGGGTTCCCTCCGGGTAGTCCGGCTTCCTCCCACTTCCAAAGACATGCACCTGGGGATAGGTTGATTGGCAACACTAAATTGGCCCTAGTGTGTGAATGTGAGCGTGAATGTTGTCTGCCTATCTGTGTTGGCCCTGCGATGAGGTGGCGACTTGTCCAGGGTGTACCCCGCCTTCCGCCCGATTGTAGCTGAGATAGGCGCCAGCGCCCCCCGTGACCCCGAAAGGGAATAAGCAGTAGAAAATGGATGGATGGATGTTGAGTATGTGCACCCTGTGCTTGTAAAATCCACATGGATCACTAATAGTCGCTGTAGACCACTTTCGCCAGATGACAACAAAATCGCAATGCTTAAAATTTCATGATTTAAAACTGCACTAGGGCTGTAGACAAAAGTTTTGAGTCAAATATTTTTTAAAGTAAAAATTATTGCATATTGTTCTGAAGTTGTGGCAACCTGTTGGTTGGCAGTCTAAAAGAAGCATGTCTTCCGTCACTCATTCTTTTCCCGGTGTTATGCATTTTATATGTATAAGATATAAAAATCGCAATTTTGGAGAACAAAATCGCATTGAGGTAGGGCTGGGCGATATGGCCTTTTTTTAATATCTCGATATTTTTAGGCCATGTCACGATACACAATATATATCTCGATATTTTGCCTTAGCCTTGAATTAACACTTGATGCATATAATCACACCAGTATGAAGATTCTATGTGTCTACAGTAAAACATTCTTTTCATCCATCCATCATCCATCCATCATCTTCCGCTTATCCGAGGTCGGGTCGCGGGGGCAGCAGCCTAAGCAGGGAAGCCCAGACTTCCCTATCTCCAGCCACTTCGTCTAGCTCTTCCCGGGGGATCCCGAGGCGTTCCCAGGCCAGCCGGGAGACATAGTCTTTCCAACGTGTCCTGGGTCTTCCCCGTGGCCTCCTACCAGCTGGACGTGCCCCAAACACATCCCTAGGGAGGCGTTCGGGTGGCATCCTGACCAGATGCCCGAAACACCTCATCTGGCTCCTCTCGATGTGGAGGAGCAGCGGCTTTACGTTGAGCTCCTCCCGGATGGCAGAGCTTCTCACCCTATCTCTAAGGGAGAGCCCCGCCACCCGGCGGAGGAAACTCATTTCGGCCGCTTGTACCCGTGATCTTATCCTTTCGGTCATGACCCAAAGCTCATGACCATAGGTGAGGATGGGAACGTAGATCGACCGGTAAATTGAGAGCTTTGCCTTCCGGCTCAGCTCCTTCTTCACCACAACGGATCGATACAACGTCCGCATTACTGAAGACGCCGCACCGATCCGCCTGTCGATCTCACGATCCACTCTTCCCCCACTCGTGAACAAGACTCCTAGGTACTTGAACTCCTCCACTTGGGGCAGGGTCTCCTCCCCAACCCGGAGATGGCACTCCACCCTTTTCCGGGCGAGAACCATGGACTCGGACTTGGAGGTGCTGATTCTCATTCCGGTCGCTTCACACTCGGCTGCGAACCGATCCAGTGAGAGCTGAAGATCCCGGCCAGATGAAGCCATCAGGACTACATCATCTGCAAAAAGCAGAGACCTAATCCCGTGGCCACCAAACCGTAACCCCTCAACGCCTTGACTGCGCCTAGAAATTCTGTCCATAAAAGTTATGAACAGAATCGGTGACAAAGGACAGCCTTGGCGGAGTCCAACCTTCACTGGAAACGTGTCCGACTTACTGCCAGCAATGCGGACCAAGCTCTGACACTGATCATATAGGGAGCGGACTGCCACAATAAGACATTCCGATACCCCATACTCTCTGAGCACTCCCCACAGGACTTCCCGAGGGACACGGTCGAATGCCTTCTCCAAGTCCACAAAGCACATGTAGACTGGTTGGGCAAACTCCCATGCACCCTCAAGAACCCTGCCGAGAGTATAGAGCTGGTCCACAGTTCCACGACCAGGACGAAAACCACACTGTTCCTCCTGAATCCGAGGTTCGACTATCCGGCGAAGCCTCCTCTCCAGTACACCTGAATAAACCTTACCGGGAAGGCTGAGGAGTGTGATCCCACGATAGTTGGAACACACCCTCCGGTCCACCTTCTTAAAGAGAGGGACCACCACCCCGGTCTGCCAATCCAGAGGTACCGCCCCCGATGTCCACGCGATGCTGCAGAGTCTTGTCAACCAAGACAGCCCCACAGCATCCAGAGCCTTAAGGAACTCCGGGCGGATCTCATCCACCCCCGGGGCCTTGCCGCCGAGGAGCTTTTTAACTACCTCAGCGACCTCATCCCCAGAAATAGGAGAGTCCACTACAGATTCCCCAGGCACCGCTTCCTCAAAGAAAGACGTGTTGGTGGGATTGAGGAGGTCTTCGAAGTATTCCCTCCACCGATCCACAACATCCGCAGTCGAAGTCAGCAGAACACCATCCGCACCATACACGGTGTTGATAGTGCACTGCTTCCCCTTCCTGAGGCGCCGTATGGTGGTCCAGAATCGCTTCGAAGCCGTCCGGAAGTCGTTTTCCATGGCTTCCCCGAACTCTTCCCATGTCCGAGTTTTTGCCTCCGCGACCGCTAAAGCTGCACACCGCTTGGCCCGTCGGTACCCGTCCACTGCCTCCGGAGTCCTATGAGCCAAAAGAACCCGATAGGACTCCTTCTTCAGCTTGACGGCATCCCTCACTGCTGGTGTCCACCAACGGGTTCTGGGATTACCGCCACGACAGGCACCAACAACCTTGCGGCCACAGCTCCAATCAGCCGCCTCGACAATAGAGGTTCGGAACATGGTCCACTCGGACTCAATGTCCCGCACCTCCCTCGTGACATGTTCAAAGTTCTCCCGGAGGTGTGAATTGAAACTCTCTCTGACAGGAGACTCTGCCAGACGTTCCCAGCAGACCCTCACAATGCGCTTGGGCCTGCCAGGTCTGTCCGGCATCCTCCCCCACCATCGCAGCCAACTCACCACCAGGTGGTGATCGGTAGAAAGCTCCGCCCCTCTCTTCACCCGAGTGTCCAAAACATAAGGCCGCAAATCCGATGACACAACTACAAAGTCGATCATGGAACTGCGGCCTAGGGTGTCCTGGTGCCAAGTGCACATATGGACACCCTTATGTTTGAACATGGTGTTTGTTATCGACAAACTGTGACGAGCACAAAAGTCCAATAACAAAACACCACTCTGGTTTAGATCCGGGCGACCATTCTTCCCAATTAATATATGCTCATTTGAAACTTTTATGCAGGGAGGGAAATCACAACTAAGTCAATTTACCAAAACTGTATTTATTAAACAGTTATTAAGCAGTAGCATAAACATTCATGTCAATTTAAAACTGAAAGTGCAAGATTGTCAGAGACATTTTAAAACAAGCAATTAGTGCACTTTTGTGCATGATGTCACTAAGATGACATATCAAAACTACACTAAATTAAACTGCACTTTTTGTACAAAACGCCACCACATTAGTTTAAAACAAATAAAGTGCACTTTTGTGCATGATATCACACAAGATATTTCAATAAGTGTCAAATACAAATGAGCTGGATAATAGGAAATCAAATCGCAATGTGGTGGGTTACTGCGGATGTTATCTCCTTATGTTGTTGACTATTTTTTTCATACGGTGTTGATGTGGAAATGGTTGCCTTGGCATTTTGTTGGCATTCAAATGATGCTATGTATTAGCAGTAATGCTACTTTTTGTAGCAACGCTTTTGCCCCACACTTGACAAATTACGGTTGTCTGTTTGACATAATTCCCATTTTAAGCCAAACCACTGCCAGACGATGAACCCGCTGCTGTTTTTCTTGGGAATTAATTCTTCCTTCATTTGTTACTAGATTTGCACCTTTTTTCTCTCGTATTACCACCCACACCACAGCTAACTTTTCCCATGCCGCTATCTCTCTGCTCCCCGAGAGCGTATACGTATGTGACGTGTGTCAAGGTGCGCTTGCTGTCTGTGAGAAGGAGAGACAACAAAGAGTGGGAAGAGCCTGTAGTGTAATGCATGAGAACTTATACTTGAATATCATGATAAAGTAATTTTCTGTTTCACACAGAGACAAACCTGCGATATATTGAGTATATCGATATATCGCCCAGCCCTACGTTGAAGTTTGTCCTCAAAATCGTGGAGCCCTATCCTGAAATAGCGAGCATCGAGAAGACAACTCAAAAAGAACTCATTTCGTACTGGCATGGATCAAACTGTAAAACCGAGACAAAGAGAAAAACATTTCAGAAGCAAGATGCCTTGCCCTGTATGTGTCAGATACTGTTTAAAACAAAACATGGCGTCCACAGAAAGATGTGGGAGGACTGATGTGGGTCAGTGGAACATCATCCTTCATAATTCATAAGTAAGCTCTGCACACAAAAATACCATCCAACCTGAGTTTGGTTCTACAGATCCATGGCGCACATCGTGCTTGTTTTCGCTTTTAATCCCGCTTTTCTCTCCTCCAAGCAGCAATACAGCCTGTCATGTGGGAAACAAGCAAGCAGGAGCTTTTTAATGGACGGCGTCGCCATGGTAACTGAACCTCTGGATGGGATGGAAAGATAAAAGCGGGGATTCTGCAGGATGCTGGTGTCCTTCAGCAGTCCGCATCCAACAATGCCATAAAAAACTGCTGACTCCGGCAAGTCACAAAGTAGCTGCTATCAGCCGGACCACTCAGAACCCGGCGTAGAGGGCGGGGCATACAAAAACAGGACAGAAGTGGCGTCTAAATGCAAATGTTGAGGAGGCCATGTAAATAAATAAATGGGTTGTACTTGTATAGCGCTTTTCTACCTTCAAGGTACTCAAAGCGCTTTGACACTACTTCCACATTTACCATTCACACACACATTCACACACTGATGGAGGGAGCTGCCATGCAAGGCGCCAACCAGCACCCATTGGAGCAAGGGTGAAGTGTCTTGCTCCGGACACAACGGACGTGACGAGGTTGGTACTAGGTGGGATTTGAACCAGGGACCCTCGGGTTGCGCACGGCCACTCTACCACTGCGCCACGCCATCCCTCATGTAGTCCTCCTTAAGGACCTCCACACCCTTTGGGTACAGATGGGAGCGTTTTAGCAACACAAACATCTGGATCCAGTGAAGGACCGTCCAATTCCATTGTCACAATGCATCATGGGTAGAATATTTACATGACAGGTCACATGGTTACACGGAGAGGGCCTATAACCTCTTTTTAAAAACTGATTCTTCCACGTATTGTGTCTTTTTATCACATAATTTCGACTTTTTAATCTCTTCATTATTACTTTTTATCTGATAATTTGGACTTTTATCTTTAATTCTGACTTTTTTTTTCATAATATTCAATTTGTATCTCATTATTATGACTCTCATACTTAAGACTTTTTATCTTACAATTACAACTTTTTATTTCAAAATTATGACTTTTTATCCTAAAAATTAAGGCTCTATCTAATAGAACTTTTTATTTCTTAATTATGACTTTTTATTTAAATATTATGACCTTTTAATCTCATAATTTTGACTTTGATATCTGCTTTTAACTCATTATTTCGGATTCATATCTCATAATTTTAACTTTTTTTATCTAATGATTACGCCTTTTTGTCTCATAATTATGACTGTCTTAAAAATATGCCTTACCATTGTGTTTTTTTTCTGCAGCAGGATCGGGCTTCCATATTCTTATGACAAAATTTTAATTATTTTTCTTTTTGTGAATTTGTGAAAATTATGAATCCTTCTGCTTATATGGCGATGGCCTACAAACGCCTTTTAAAAAACTGGTTCTTCTACGGAAGCCCATAGCGTTACTTTATATCTCATCATTTTAACTTTCTTATCTCATCATCATTACTTTTTATCACATAAGTTCGACTTTTGAACTCCTAATGTTGCCTTTTTTACTCTAATTTCAACTTTCTCTCATAATTATGATTATTTTTAAGGCATAATTTCAACTTTTTAACAAATAATATTGATGTTTTTTATCTAATAATTTCAACTATTTGATCTTATAATTCCCAATTTTTTACTCACAATTGCAAGTTTTATTTCATGATTAGGCCTTTTATTTTTTTAAATCACATAATTATGAGTTTTTAACTCATAATTCTGATTCACCATTGGGGTATTTTTTTTTGCGGCGGAATCAGGCTGTCATATTCTTAAAACATATATATTTAAAAAAAAATTTAAATACCTTTTTTTAAATTGTGAATAAATTTTGAATCAGGATGAATAAAAATTGCGAATCGGAGGTGACTCCATTTTTTCTGCATCCCTACTTCCTGTGTAGGTCCATACCCAGCCACACCAGTTCTAAGCCCTTTCTCACTTCCTGTGGAGAACGACGTCCCACAGGAAACACGAAGAATAGAGAACGTGGGCGGGGATTATCCTTCAGAACTACGAGTGCAAAGTAAAAACAAACTAAACAGACATTCCTATAAGGGGGGTCTACTTCAACCCTCGGGGCCATGGAGCTCACACCCAGACCCCACCTTCACCCCGCTGCAATAAAAGCATCCCGGTAGACAGTGGGGGAAGACAAAGCAGGAAGTGAGGAGCTGAGGAGGAAATGCCTTTCTGATGATGTTTGCTAGGGAGGGTTCTGGCAGTCCAGAGGAGAAGGGAGAGGAGGACGTCCAGACCATAAAGGTGCAGGTCACCACCATGTTGATAAACATGAGAATTTTCCAGCTACGCTAACTGATGATGATCAGTCAAACGTGTTTTCATTTTGGATGCGGTGTATTCCAGAACCACGTAGGGACTCGCCTGGCAGTGCAAACAGGTCTAGTAAAGTCACATGACATCAAACTGATCCCACTGAACCTGAGGCGTCCCTGGTCTCACACCGCCATCCGCCTCCGACAGTTTTTATTTGTCTATGTCCGAACTGAACCCTCCCCCCTGCCGACATGTGGTCCGCATGGGGTTACAACAACCTACCCAAGTAGGCAACTTAGGCAAAGAAGGTTCCGTGTGCTTCCAAAGTAAGCTCAGGGGGCAGGAATGTGAGGAATGTCGGCTGCAGAAGAGATGATGAATTATTCAGCAGCTAAAACATCAGCGCCATGGCGACTAAAATGAGACAACTCTTTGTACCGTTGTGCGCTCTTTGTTGCCCATCTTGTCCTGACACACTGACATGATGACATCACACACACACGCACACACACACACACACACACACACACACACACACACACATACAATTGGGCAGGCTTGAGATAAATTCTCCATTGACATCATTGTTTACGTTTTTTATTGGACAGCTAATTAGCTCGCTCGTTAGCTCAGCCTGTAAGTCAGTGGAATGCTTCAGTCAGTACACTTAAGTCTGTACACTTAAATCAATACGCTTCGGTACACTTAAGTCGATACGTTTCAGTCAGTACACTTCGGTCGGTAAACTTAAGTCGGTACACTTAAAGGCCTACTGAAACCCACTACTACCGACCACGCGGTCTGATAGTTTATACATCAATGATTAAATATTAACATTGCAACACATGCCAATACAGCATTTTTAGTTTACTAAATTGCAATTTTAAATTTCCCGAGAGTTTCTTGTTGAAACTGTCGCAGAATGATTACGAGTACGCGTGACGTCACGGACTGTTAGGAAATGTTAGCGCTGCGCACACACACAGCTAAAAGTCGTCTGCTTTAACCGCATAATTACACAGTATTTTGGACATCTATGTTGCTGAATATTTTGCAATTTGTTCAATTAATATTAGAGAAGTCAAAGTAGAAAGATGGAGTTGGGAAGCTTTAGCCTTTAGCCACACAAACACACAGTGATTCCTGGTTTAACATTCACAGAGGTGAAGCTTTACTATGGATCAGAGCGGTCAAGCGAACATGGATCCTGACCAAATGTCAACCAGCAGTTTTCGGTGAGAAAATTTTGGTAAAAAGTCGCCACTTACCGGAGATCAGCTGAGCTTGTGCCGTCCATAACGCTGCCGTCGACTTCCATCACACACTGGCCTCAAGACACCCGTGGATACACGCTTCCGACTATCAGGTACTATTAAACTCACTAAAACACTAGCAACACAATAGAAAGTTAAGGGATTTCCCAGAAATATCCTAGTAAATGTGTCTAAAAACATCTGAATCCGTCCCAATGCAATCGCATTTTTTTGTTTTTTTACTTGATTTATTTATTTATTTATTTTTTCTAGTCCGTCGCTATCGATATCCTCAAACATGAATCGTTCATCCTCGCTCAAATTAATGGGTAAATTGTCATTTTCTCAGACCGAAAAGCTCTTTTTGTTGGAGGCTCCCATTAAAAACAATGTGAGGATGTGAGGAGCCCTCAACGGATGACGTCATCGTCTGCGACTTCCGGTAAAGGCAGGGCTTTTCTGTTAGCCACCAAAAGTTGCGAACTTTATCGTCGATGTTCTCTACTAAATCCTTTCAGCAAAAATATGGCAATATCGCGAAATGATCAAGTATGACACAAAGAATGGACCTGCTATCCCCGTTTGAATAAGAAAATCTCATTTCAGTAGGCCTTTAAGTCGGTACACCTTAGTCGGTACACTCAAGTCAGTGCACTTCAGTCAGTACACATCAGTGAGTACACTTCCTTCCGGAGTGCGCTGACAGTTACGTACAGGCTTCTTCTTCTGTCCGCCGTTCTGCAACACTTTTTGAGTTGCTTCTCAGTCCCCGTCATTTCAAGTTAGCTCATCCCCTTCAGCTACTTAGCCAAGATGGCACGGCGGCTATTGAGTATGCAGTGTTTCCCACAGGACGGCAAAATTAAAAGACAACTCTTTGTGTTAGTTTGCCTTTTTGCTGTGATTTACCAGGTTTGTTTGTGTTCCATGTTCCATGAAGCCCGTGAAAAATGGCCCAAAATGGCCCCAGAGCTGCACTTTGGACATCCCTGGTTTACGCATTTCACCAGGATATGAGGTCTTAGCAATAGGCCTTTTCTACCAAAAATTCAGGTTCCTGAAACCTTTAGTTTCAGGAACTATGTGTTCCTGTGGAAGTGTGTGGTTTGTGTTCCCACCACATTTCACAGGTCAGGTAGTTAATAAATATCGGGCTGATGACGTATGGAGATGTGGTTTACTATATTTAATCTACACTGATACCATGTAAATAAACACAAAGTTATGCTTTGACGAGTTGAGTTTATACCAAAGTGGATACATGGATGATACAGCAGAGGATTGGGAGAATTTCATGGGGTCAGATGAAACCAAAATAGAACTTTTTTGTATAAACTCAACTCATCTTGTTTGGAGGAAGAAGAATATTGAGTTGCATCCCAAGAACACCAAACCTACTGTGAAGCATGGGGGTGGAAACATCATGCTTTGGGGCTGTTTTTATACTAAGGGCACAGGGCGATTGATCCGTGTTAAGGAAAGAATGAATGGGGCCATGTATCGTGAGATTTTGAGCTAAAACCTTCCATCAGTGAGAGCTTTGAATGGTTAACCAAATACTTATTTTCCACCATAATTTACAAATAAATTCTGTAAAATTCCTACAATTTGAGTTCCTGGATTTTTTTTTTTCACATTCTGTCTCTCACAGTTGAAGTGTACCAATGATGAAAATTACAGACCTCTGTCATCATTTTAAGTGGGAGAACTTGCACAATCGGTGGCTGACTAAATACTTTTTTGCCCCACTGTGTATGGAAAAACATGGTTTTCTTCGAACATTTGGTGGCTTAAATACCGGTGCCCTCTATAACCTGGAAAATACAGTAGTTTAAAGACGACTGAGCAAAAACACTGCAAGATAATTCCACTGATCAGCGCTCTTCACCACACAGATGCACTATAAAGTTCCTAAAAGTCCCTCCGTTGTCAAGTATTTTGTTATAGAAGTACACAAGAAATAAGACATAAACAAGTTGTCCTCGCATACTCTAATGGCGACTGAAAATTGGTATACAGAATTTTCGGAACCACCCCAACACGTCTTCAACCAATCAGCGTTCGACAGCACACCCCCCTTCTTTAAGGTTCCTAGGAACCCCCATAAATCCCACCTCATTACTAGGAACTGAACATAGTTCCTGAGGAACTAAATCTGCCTGGGTAGTTTTAGGTGGAAACACAGGAGTACTTTATGTGAAAGTTTCTCTTAAAAGTTCCAAATATTGCTAATCAGAGGCTTTGCTGCACGCCTCCAAGACACACCGCGAGCTTGTGGAGGTGCCCTGCATATCTGGAACTCTGTTCTCACGGCGTATACGTCCCCTTATGTGAGAAAAATGATGCTGCTGACAACAGCGTGTGCACCTGAAAACACAGAATTAAATAGACCACACCACAAGTGGGTCACATGACTCACAGTTCGACTCGCAGGTGAACAAACAAACAAGCCGACATCAGAACCAAACAATACCAGCCTGCGACGTGACCAGGAGGTGTATGCTAACCCCCCTGGAGGAGGGGTCAGGCTTATCTAAGATCACATGTGTTCATTCAAACAATGAGCTCCATTCAAAAGCAGCACAACTTTCCCCACACAACCGTCCCGGGATGATGTCAGCTGACGTCCATTTTCTCGTACGGCGCAGTCAAGTGGTTCTTGTTGTCGACGGCCAGCAGTTTGTTTGCGTGCTCGCTGACACAAACTCCTTGGTGGAAGGGAAACACTTCTTTGTTGCGCTACTGGTCTCTCTGCAAGATGCTGCGCTACCATGGCAACACTCTTTGACTGCCCGTCTGTCAATCAAGGTGATTACTTTCCACCATAGTCTTGGTTTAAGGACTCCCACTTCTATTGGAAACCTGCCAATCACACTGCATTCCACGGATCTGACAAGTCCACCATTCAGACCTTGGGATGAGTTGGTCTAACATTAGTTCTACTAAAACCTACACACCTGTACCAATAAAACTATACAGATTCCTCAAAACATCAAATATCATATATGTGACTGAACTGCCCTGCTGTGTTTAAGATATTACTGCAAAGCACTAGTCAAATATCCTCTATGACAGTGGCAAACTGTTGTTTTTTAAGAAATGTCTGCAAAAACATTAGTTAAAGATCCTATGACAGAACTGACCTGTTTTTTTTTTTTTAGAAACTAATGCAAAAACATCATTCCAAGATCATACATATGAAAGGAGCCGCCTGATGTTTTATTACTGCAAAACATTTGTGAAAGATCCTATATTGGACAGGACCACTCTGCTGTTTTAAGGAAGCTACTGCAAAATACCCGAGTCCAAGATAATAAATATAAAAGAAGCCGTGGGCTGTTTTTAAGAAACTAATGCAAAAACACTAGTCAAAGATCATAATATGAAAGGAGCCGCCTGTTGTTTTACTACCGCAAAAACATTTGTCAAAGATCCTATTAATGACAGGACCACTTTGCTGTTTTAAAAAAAAACTATTGCAAAAACATTAGTTCGAGATCATAACTATAAAAGAAGCAGTGGGCTCTTTTCAAGAAACTAATGCAAAAACACTAGTTTTAGATTCTATGAATGACAGGAGCAGTCGTTTATAATGTTTTTTCAGAAACCACTAGTCAAAGATCCTCTATATAACAGGAGCAGTCTGCTGTTTTTAATAAACTACTACAAAAACACTGGTCAAAGGTCATACATATGAAAGCCTGTTGTTTTACTACTGCAAAAACACTAGTCCAAGATAATACATATAAAAGGAGCAGTGGACTGTTTTTAAGAAACTAATGCAAAAACACTAATCAAAGATCATAATTATGAAAGGAGCCGCCTGTTACTGCAAAAACATTTGTCAAAGATCCTATAAATGACTTGACCACTTTGCTGTTTTAAGGAAACTACTGCAACAACACTAGTCCAAAATCATAACTATAAAAGGGGCAATGGATTGTTTTTAAGAAACTAATGCAAAAACACTAGTTTTAGATTCTATGAATGACAGGAGCAGTCGTTTTTGTAATGTTTTTTTAGAAACCACAAGTCAGAGATCCTCTATATAACAGGAGCAGTCTGCAAGTTTTGAAATGAACTACTACAAAAACACTAGTCAAAGATCATACATATGAAAGAAGCCGCCTGTTGTTTTACTACTGCAAAAATATTTGTCAAAGATCCTATATATGGCAGGACCACTCTGCTGTTTTAAAGAAACTACTGCAAAAACATTAGTCCAAGATCATAACTATAAAAGGAGCAGTGGGCTGTTTTTTTTCGAAAATACTGCAAAAACACTAGTTTTAGATTCTATGAATGACAGGAGCCGTCGGTTTTAATGGTTTTTCAGAAACCAAGTCAAAGATCCTGTCTGCTGTGTTGATAAACTACTACAAAAACACTACTCAAATATCATATGTGTAAAATGAGCAGTCTGTTGTTTTTACAAACCACAACAAAAACATTAGTCCAAGATCCTCTTTATGACAAGAAGAGTCTGCGATTTTTAAGAAACTACTGCAAAACCCTTAGTCCAAGATTCTATATGCGACAGGAGCAGCCTCCTGTTTATTAGAAATGACAGCAAAACCACTAGTCAAATATCCTATGTATGACAGGAGCAGTGTGCTGTTTTTAAGGATGACAAAAACGTTAGTCAAAGATCCTCTATATGACGAAAGCATTCTGATATTTTTATGAACATACTACAAAAACAAAAACAGAGAACCTCTGCATGATAGAACCACGTTGCTGCTTTTAACACTCCCAAAACACTGGTCAAAAATCCTCTATACAAGAGGATCAGTCTTCTGTTTCTGAAAAACTACTGCAAAAACACTAGCCAGAGATCCTCTGTATGACAGGAGCAGTAATATTGTAATATTTTTTAAGAGAGTGCTGCAAAAACTTCAGTCAACGATCCTCTATAAGATAGAAGCAGTCTGCTGTTGTTACGAAACCACAGCAAAAACTCTCATCAAAGATCCTCTATATAACAAAAGCAGTCAGCAGCTTTAAGGACCTACTGTCAAAAACTTTAGTCTATATATGCCAAAAGCATTCTGATACTTTCATGGACTGACTGCAAAAATTAAAACAAAGATTGATTGATTGATTGATTGATTGATACTTTTATTAGTAGATTGCACAGTACAGTACATATTCCGTACAATTGACCACTAAATGGTAACACCCGACTAAGTTTTTCAACTTGTTTAAGTCGGGGTCCACGTTAATCAATTCATGGTACAAATATATACTATCAACATAATACAGTCATCACACAAGTTAATCATCATAGTATGAACATTGAATTATTTACATATCCTCGGTATGATAGAACCACTTTGCTGTTTTTTAGAAATTACTCACAAAAACTTTAGTCAAAGATCCTCTAAATGGCAGGAGCAGTCTACTACTATTAAGACTCTATTGAAAAAAAAAATTGTCAAAGATCCTATGTAAGACAGAATTGCCCCGTCGTTTTGACAAAACTACATCCAAAACACTAGTCAAAAATCCTATATAACAGGGGCAGCCTCCTGTTTTTCAGGACTTTATTGCTAAAAACTTGAATCAAAGAGCCTATATTTATGACAAAATCATTCTGATATTTTTAAAGACCTTCTGCAAAAACTCAAGCAAAGATCATGTAAACAACAGAACTACTTAGCTGTTTTTTAAGAACATACTCCTAAAAACTTTAGTCAAAAATGTTCTATTTTACAAGAGCACTTTTTAGTAACCGACTGCAAAAATCTTGCGGTTTGATATCGTTCCTGGGTTGTATTACGCAGAGCGTGTTGATAAGTTGATTGGCAAAACTAAATTGGCCCTAGTGTGTGAATGTGAGTGTGAATGTTGTCTGTCTATCGGTTAGCCCAGTGATGAGGTGGCGACTTGTCCAGGGCGTACCTCAACTTCCGCCCAAAGCAGCTGAGATAGGCTCCAGCACCCCCCTCGACCCCAAAAGGGAAAAACGGTAGGAAATGGATGGATGGTGTTTCATTTAACGCAAGGGTCGGCAACCCGCGGCTCTGGAGCCGCCCTAATGGCTCTCTGGAGCATTTCCAAAAATATATGAAAAATGGAAATGAGGGGAAAAAATATATTTTTTGTTTTAATTTGGTTTCTGTAGGAGGACAAACATGACACAAACCTCCCTAATTGCTATAAAGCACACTGTTTATATTAAACATGCTTCACTGATTCGAGTATTTGGCTAGCGCCGTTCTGTCCTACTAATTTTGGCGGTCCTTGAACTCATCCTAGTTTGTTTACATGTGTAACTTTCTCCGACTTTCTCAGACGTGATTTATGCCACTTCTTTTTCTGTCTGATTTTGTCCACCAAATTTATAACGTTGTGCATGAATGCACAAAGGTGAGTTTTGTTGATGTTATTGACTTATGTGGAGTGTGCTAATCAGACATATTTGGTCACTGCATGACTGTAAGCTAATTGATGCTAACATGCTATTTAGGCTAGTTATATGTACATACTGCATCACTATGCCTCATTTGTAGCTATATTTGAGCGCATTTAGTTTCCTTTAAGTCCTCAAAATTCAATTTATATGTCATGACACACTATCTGTATTTAATATGGCTTTTAATTTTTTGCGGCTCTGTCATGCCAAATTTCTTCCCCCCTACAAACCCCCCCACCCATTTACTTCCGGAGTCATGATTAATACAGACGTTTTGTTAACGCTATGTTATAAAAATATAACGCTATATTATAAAAATACAGACGTTTTGTTAACGCTATATTATAGAAAATAAAAAAAATTAAAAAAAACAATTTGGCGCATTTACTTCCGGGGTCACGTTTCCTTTTACGTCATCCCATAGCTTGTGTTTGTAAATACTTTTTTTAATTGTTATTTAATTTTTTATAATATGGCGTTAACAAAACGTCTGTATTTTTATAATATAGCGTTAACAAAACATCTGTATTAATCATGACCCCGGAAGTAAATGGGGGGGGTTTGTAGGGAGGAAGAAATTTGACGTGACAGCTACAGACGAGATTAGTTTTTGTATTTTTGGTCCAATAAGGCTCTGTCACGCCAAATTTCTTCCCCCTACAAAACCCCCCAGGCCCCATTTACTTCCGGGGTCATGAATAATACAGATGTTTTGTTAACGGTATATTAAAAAAAAAATAATAAAAAAAATTAAAAAGACAATTTTCAAACACAAGCTATGGGATGACGTAAGAGGAAACATGAGGAAACGTGACCCCGGAAGTGAATGCGTCATCCCATAGCTTGTTTTTGTAAATTGTTTTTTTAATTTTATTTTTTATAATATATCGTTAACAAAACGTCTGTATTAATCATGATCCCGGAAGTAAATGGGGGGAAGGTTTTTGTAGGGGGGAAGAAATTTGGTGTGACATCTTTCAACATTTTGGGTTGCCGACCCCTGATTTAACGCAACATCTTCCTGGGGCTAGTGTCGCCCCCTAGCGGCCTGGGGTGTAAGTACAGCTCCAGCCGAGGATCTAAACGTCCAGACGGACTCCAGCCGTGCAGCCCATCAAGTCTCCTCAAGCCCGTCCGCCATCGTTAGGTCGTGTCGCCATGGCAACCACACGCAATGAACGCCCGCTGAGGACACTTCCAAGATGATGATGAGCTGCGCCATCCAAGACTCGACAAAGCAGCCACAACTCACACCAAATACCGAAAAAAACAACTTGGACACAAAGTCCACGTCCACGTTTCAAGAATGTCGGACGCAAACTTTTCCCTCAACCCTCCGCACTTTGGCGCCTTTCCCCACACTCCGTGCGCGCCGTGACGACGTTGACAATAATAAGGAAAGATGGCAGCTCACCTCCGCCAACCGCCGCACGGCTACCGTGTCTCACCGCCAGCCGGGCGCCCTGAAGCCGAGCAGCCGTCGTCGTGAGAATCCCGCCTGCCCGCCGAAGCCTGCTGGAGGCTGAGTGGCCGCCCGAGCCCCGCCTGAGCCCCGCCAGGCCCGCGGCCAGCCCGGCTGATGTCACCGAGGCGGGGAGGAGCTCCGGCGGGTACAGCCCGCCCCGGGAGGACGTCATCCGCACACACACACACACACACACACACACACACACACACACACACACACACACACACACACACACACACACATATCATGTTATGCTGTGTGCAAGGAAAACATGGACAATATGATGATAATAAACAACACTCAGTTTATTTAAAAGATGAAAATCTTACCTTGTGTTTTGTCAATACACTGTCAAGAGATCATAGCACCATAGCACTTCCAATAAAAAAAAATATACACATAGCAAATAAAAAACATATATATATATATATATATATATATATATATTAGGGCTGTATATATATATATATATATATATATACATATATATATATATACATATATATATATATATATATATATATATATATATATTAGGGCTGGGCAACGATTAAAAATTTTAATTGAAGTTAATCGCACTATTTCTCCAATTAATCGCGATTAACTGCATTGTATACGCAAAGCCCAATAATAAATTCAAAAGTAGTGTGTAGTGCACCTTTATTGGAATATTCTCCCACATGAACAAAAGCGTCAAAACATTTGTTGTGCAAACACAATTTAAATCAGTCCTTGTTAAACAGTAGCAGTTAAATAGCATATTTTATGAAAATCAACTCAAAAAATGTAAATACAAACATTTAAGCTTATTGCCACTGCCGGGGTATTTAAGTTGTCCTGTTTGTTATGGAAAATAAATATAATCTACATACAAATCTCTGAGCCACAATCATAACATCCAAACAGGCAAGGAAGCTTCTCCCCCGCCACCGTGACGACCACTTCCCGAAGACAGCTGGCACCCCACTCGGCGACGGAAAGTTTCTGTGAGTATGGCTTCCTGCGCTTCGTGCACTTTACTCATGGATAGGTTGGCTTTGCTAGAGAGCCGTGTCCGCCAGTTAGAGCAGTGTAATTTCGTAACTTTAGATGTTGCGGACACATCTGCTAGCGTTAGCTGTAGCGAGCTAACTAGCCCAGCTTGTAGCAGCCCTAACCGGCCTACAAGCTACGGTGTACCGGTTGAGACGCATAATAGATTTAGCCCTTTAGCTAGTCCTACACCCCAGTCTACCGGGCACCACACTTTAGTCATAGGGGACTCCATCACCCGAAACATAAAGCTTAGCAAACCAGCCACAATTAAGTGTATTCCCGGGGGCAGAGCACCTGACATTGAAGCTAATCTTAGGGAGCTAGCTCGCAACAGGTCTAGTAAACACGTACGGCAGGCTAACCGCACCACTAGTTATGCGAATATAGTAATACACGTTGGCTCCAATGACGTTAGGATGAGACAATCAGAGATTACAAAGAGAAACATAGCCAGGGCTTGTAATCTCGCCAGAAAGATGTCCAGGCATCGAGTAATTGTCTCTGGCCCCCTGCCTGGGAGAGGCAATGATGAGAGATATAGCAGATTAGTCTCTCTTAACAAGTGGCTGGATAGCTTCTGCAGACAACAGGGATTTACGTTTATTGATAATTGGCCCTCTTTCTGGGGCAAACCAGGCTTGCTGAGGAGAGACGGCCTTCACCCTAACCAGGAAGGCGCTATCCTCTTGTCTCGGAACATAGACTTCGCATTGAGCCACATTTGACTAACTGCACTAGAGCAAGCCCGGTCACAGGCAATTACAGAGCCTGCTAGCCTGGGTATGGAGTCAGTTAAGTTAGAACTAGCCAGCGCCAGGCTGGATGATCCCTGTACACATAGCAATTTTCGTAGAATAATACACAACTCACAAAATGTTTTTTCTACTGTGTCTATGACTACGTCAGAGTTAGACATGCGTTCTACTGAGGTGGCAAATTATGATGCGTTCAGTTTATCGCAGCGCCAAGTAGACAATCTGAAAATTCCCGTCATATCAATTCCTAGATATGGTCGTAATTATTTTAAGTACACTGCGCATAATAAACGCAACATTATTAATATTGCTACTACGGATAATTTTATCAACAACTCCTTAAAACAGCCCACTACCTATATTATGGGCTTTCTAGACATCAGATCTTTGTCTCCCAAAACGTTATTAGTCAATGAGGTCATTAGAGACAACAACCTTAACGTCATCGGTCTTAGCGACACCTGGCTTAAACCAGACGACTTTTTTTGCGATAAATGAGGCATCCCCTCCTAACTATACGAATGCGCATATTGCCCGTCACCTCAAAAGGGGAGGTGGTGTCGCACTAATATACAACGAAAACTTTAACTTTAGTCCTAACTTAAATAATAAATATAAATCGTTTGAGGTGCTTTCTATGAAGTCTGCCACACCTCTGCCTCTGTGCCTGGCGGTTATCTACCGCCCCCCAGGGCCCTATTCGGACTTTATTAGTGAATTCTCAGAGTTTGTTGCTGATCTAGTGACGCACGCCGATAATATAATTATAATGGGGGACTTTAATATCCATATGAATACCCCATTGGACCCACCGTGCGTGGCGCTCCAGACTATAATTGATAGCTGTGGTCTTACACAAATAATAAATGAACCGACGCATCGCAGCGGTAATAAAATAGACCTAGTGCTTGTCAGAGGTATCACCGTTTCCAAAGTTATGATACTCCCGTATACTAAAGTAATGTCCGATCATTACCTTATAAAATTCGAAGTTCAGACTCATGTTCGGCAAGCTAATAATAATAATAACTGCTATAGCAGCCGCAACATTAATGCTGCCACAACGACGACTCTTGCGGACCTACTGCCCTCGGTAATGGCACCTTTCCCAAAGTATGTGGGCTCTATTGATAACCTCACTAACAACTTTAACAACGCCCTGCGCGAAACCATTGATAGTATGGCACCGCTGAAGTTAAAAAAGGCTCCAAAAAGGCGTACGCCATGGTTTACTGAAGAAACTAGAGCTCAGAAATTATTATGTAGAAAGCTGGAACGCAAATGGCGCACGACTAAACTTGAGGTGCACCATCAAGCATGGAGTGATAGTTTAATAACTTATAAACGCATGCTTACCTTAGCTAAAACTAATTATTACTCAAATCTCATCCGCATTAATAAAAACGATCCAAAATTTTTGTTTAGTACAGTAGTATCGCTAACCCAACAAGGGACTCCTTCCAGTAGCTCCACCCATTCGGCAGATGACTTTATGAAGTTCTTTAATAAGAAAATTTAACTTATTAGAAAGGAGATTAAAGACAATGCGTCCCAGCTACAACTGGGTTATAGTAACACAGATACGATTGTATATACGGCGGATACTGCAAATATCCAAAATAGTTTCTCTCGTTTTGATGAAATAACATTAGAAGGATTGTTACAACGTGTAAATGGAATAAAACAAACAACATGTTTACTTGACCCACTTCCTGGGAAACTTATCAAGGAGCTTTTTGTATTATTAGGTCCATCAGTGCTAAATATTATAAACTTATCACTTTCCTCGGGCACTGTTCCCGTTGCATTCAAAAAAGCGGTTATTCATCCTCTCCTTAAAAGACCTAACCTCGATCCTGACCTCATGGTAAACTACCGACCGGTGTCTCACCTTCCCTTTATTTCGAAAATCCTCGAAAAAAATTGTTGCAGAGCAGCTAAATGAGCACTTAGCGTTTAACAATCCATGTGAAACCTTTCAATCCGGTTTCAGGGCAAATCACTCGACTGAGACAGCCCTCGCAAAATTGACTAATGATCTATTGCTAACGATGGACTCTGATGCGTCATCTATGTTGCTGCTCCTCGATCTTAGCGCTGCTTTCGATACCGTCGATCATAATATTTTAATAGAGCGTATCAAAATACGAATTGGTATGTCAGACTCAGCCCTGTCATGGTTTAACTCTTATCTTACTGATAGGATGCAGTGCGTCTCCTATAACAGTGTGACCTCGGACTATGTTAAGGTAACGTGTGGAGTTCCCCAGGGTTCGGTCCTTGGCCTTGTACTCTTCAGCATCTACATGCTGCCGCTGGGTGACGTCATACGCAAATACGGTATTAGCTTTCACTGTTATGCTGATGACACCCAACTCTACATGCCCCTAAAGCTGACCAACACGCCGGACTGTAGTCAGTTGGAAGCGTGTCTTAATGAAATTAAACAATGGATGTCCGCTAACTTTTTGCAACTTAATGCCAAAAAAACGGAAATGCTGATTATCGGTCCTGCTAGACACCGACCTCTATTTAATAATACAACTTTAACATTTGACAACCAAATAATAAAACAAGGTGACTCTGTAAAAATCTGGGTATTATCTTCGACCCAACTCTCTCCTTTGAGGCACACATTAAAAGCGTTACTAAAACGGCCTTCTTTCATCTCCGTAATATCGCTAAAATTCGCTCCATTTTGTCCACTAAAGACGCCGAGATCATTATCCATGCGTTTGTTACGTCTCGTCTCGATTACTGTAACGTATTATTTCCGGGTCTCCCCATGTCTAGCATTAAAAGATTACAGTTGGTACAAAATGCGGCTGCTAGACTTTTGACAAGAACAAGAAAGTTTGATCATATTACGCCTGTACTGGCTCACCTGCACTGGCTTCCTGTGCACTTAAGATGTGACTTTAAGGTTTTACTACTTACGTATAAAATACTACACGGTCTAGCTCCAGCCTATCTTGCCGATTGTATTGTACCGTATGTCCCGGCAAGAAATCTGCGTTCAAAAGACTCCGGCTTATTAGTGATTCCTAGAGCTCAAAAAATGTCTGCGGGCTATAGAGCGTTTTCCGTTCGGGCTCCAGTACTCTGGAATGCCCTCCCGGTAACAGTTCGAGATGCTACCTCAGTAGAAGCATTTAAGTCTCACCTTAAAACTCATCTGTATACTCTAGCCTTTAAGTAGACCTCCTTTTTAGACCAGTTGATCTGCCGCTTCTTTTCTTTCTCCTATGTCCCCCCCTCCCTTGTGGAGGGGGTCCGGTCCGATGACCATGGATGAAGTACTGGCTGTCCAGAGTCGAGACCCAGGATGGACCGCTCGTCGGGACCCAGGATGGACCGCTCGCCTGTATCGGTTGGGGACATCTCTACGCTGCTGATCCGCTTGAGATGGTTTCCTGTGGACGGGACTCTCGCTGCTGTCTTGGAGCCACTATGGATTGAACTTTCACAGTATCATGTTAGACCCGCTCGACATCCATTGCTTTCGGTCCCCTAGAGGGGGGGGGTTGCCCACATCTGAGGTCCTCTCCAAGGTTTCTCATAGTCAGCATTGTCACTGGCGTCCCACTGGATGCAAATTCTCCCTGCCCACTGGGTGTGAGTTTTCCTTGCCCTTTTGTGGGTTCTTCCGAGGATGTTGTAGTCGTAATGATTTGTGCAGTCCTTTGAGACATTTGTGATTTGGGGCTATATAAATAAACATTGATTGATTGATTGAATTTCTGAGGTAACAGCAGAAACATTTTTTTTATCAGGGATCTTATGTTTAAAAAACCTATATTATAGGTAGTGGGCTGTTTTAGGGAATTTTTGATCAAATTATCCGTAGTAGCAATATTAATAATGTTGTGTTTATTCTGCGTAGTGCACTTAAAATAATTATGACCATATCTATATACATACAAAAATACATGTATATATACATACACACAAATACATGTATACACTTATACATATATACACATATACATGTATTAATATACACATACAGTATACATGTATATATATTGTAAAAACATACACATGTATGTATATACATGTACATATGTATATATATATATATATATATATACACAGAAATACACATATATACATATATACACATACAGGTTTATACATATATACGCATATATTCTTATAAATATATATATATATATGCACATATATATATAGGTATATATATATATATACACATTTAATAGTATGAATGAAATGATTGCATTTAACAAAAAAAAACATTAAATAAAAAAAATTAGACTGCAATAATGAACGTTATTTTATGAATATTATGAATAGCAGATTGAAATGTAAAAAAACATTGTGTAATGGTATAATACAACATATGAACTTTTGTGTGTCTTAAGTTCTTCCTGCACTTCAGAAAACACCAGAAGAGGCCTTTGCTCCATTCTGTCAGTCTTTATTTTGAGTTTAAAAAACCTATATTAAAGGCAGTGGGCTGTTTTAGGGAATTTTTGATCAAATTATCCGTAGTAGCAATATTAATAATGTTGTGTTTATTCTGCGTAGTGCACTTAAAATAATTATGACCATATCTAGGAATTGATATGATGGGAATTTTCCGATTGTTTGCTTGGTGCTTTGATAAACTGAACGCATATACATGGTACTATATTGTGATGTTATGAGCCAGGGAAAAAAGAACTACCCTACCCAGCATGCAACAGGAGTGACGAGCATGCGCGGTAGCCCGGTATAGGTTGTGTCGCCATGACGGCATCTTGTATGTTGTGATATGCACGCTCTGAAAGCAAACGTTAAGAACTCAGCCAACACTCCTCGTCTGCATTATTGATAAATAGACGGACAACACATATACTCCGCTGCTTCACAGGCCGCTGGATGTAGCCGGCAAAGTATTCCCATGCTAGCTAGCCGGTCTAGCAAGCACGTGTCATTCAGTCCAAAACGGCCCGATCTATCCACATTCAGAATTGTCTGGCGGTCGTAAGTGATCCCGGAGTGACCACACTGTAAGCCAGCCATGAAATTTGCAGAATTGTACGGTATTTTTGCCAAATGTTCCATCTTTACCAAGAGCTCCTCGACGCCGAAGCCCGTCCGGGCGACACCATCTTGTTAAGAAAAGGCGTTAACAAAATAAAAGCATGTAAACAACATACGCAAATGTGTGATAAAATAATTGTCGGCGTTAATAGATTGATGAATTAACTCGTAATTAACACATTAATTTGCCCACCCCTAATGTATATATATATATATATATATATATATATATATATATATATATATATATATATATATATATATATATATATATACACAGTGGGGCAAAAAAGTATTTAGTCAGCCACTGATTGTGCAAGTTCTCCCACTTAAAATGATGACAGATGTCTGTAATTTTCATCATAGGTACACTTCAACTGTGAGAGACAGAATGTGAAAAAAAAATCCAGGAATTCACATTGTAGGAATTTTAAAGAATGTATTTGTAAATTATGGTGGAAAATAAGTATTTGGTCAACCATTCAAAGCTCTCACTGATGAGAGGAGGTTTTGCCTCAAAATCTCACGATACATGGCCCCATTCATTCTTTCCTTAACACAGATCAATTGTCCTGTCCCCTTAGCAGAAAACAGCCCCAAAGCATAATGTTTCCACCCCCATGCTTCACAGTAGGTGTGGTGTTCGTGGGATGCAACTCAGTATTCTTCTTCCTCCAAACACGACGAGTTGAGTTTATACCAAAATGGATACATGGATTGAGAGAATGTCATGTGGTCAGATGAAACCAAAATATAACTTTTTGGTATAAACTCACCTCGTCATTTATGGAGGAAGAAGAATACTGAGTTGCATCCCAAGAACACCACACCTACTGTGAAGCATGGGGGTGGAAACATCATGCTTTGGGGCTCTTTTTCTGCTGAGGGGACAGGACGATTGATCCGTGTTAAGGAAAGAATGAATGGGGCCATGTATCGTGAAATTTTGAGCCAAAACCTCCTTCCATCAGTGAGAGCTTTGAATGGTTGACCAAATACTTATTTTCCACCATAATTTACAAATAAATTCTTTAAAATTCCTACAATGTGAATTCCTGGATTTTTTTTTCAAATTCTGTCTCTCACAGTTGAAGTGTACCTATGATGAAAATCACAGACCTCAGTCATTCAGTCAACATTTTAAGTGGGAGAACTTGCACAATCGGTGGCTGACTAAATAATTTTTTTGCCCCACTGTGTGTGTATATATATATATATATATATATATATATATATATATATATATATATATATATATATATATATATATATATATATATACATATACATATAAAGTTATTTGTAAGAAATCACATTTTTTTTTCATGTTGTGCCTATGACGTCCATATAACCTCGTTTGCAAAGAAATGCATTCAAATTGTATTTATTTAATGTTTGCTGCTGTACCTCCCTGTCTTTCTGGGTCGTATTGCTAGTTAAAACCTGTAATTTGTACAATACAATAAGATATTTAAGTATGAAAAATAAATAAATATTCAATTATATTTTATGTATTTACAAATACATGTACTGCGATGAGGTTGTGACTTGTCCAGGGTGTACACCGCCTTCCGCCCGAATGTAGTTGAGATAGGCACCAGCACCCCCCGCAATCCCAAAGGGGATAAGCGGTAGAAAATGGTAGGATGGATGGAAATATATGTAATCATAAAATATGCAATATGTATAATATAAATAATATGTCATTATAGATTATATAAAGTGCAAAGTATTATCTAATTATTAATACATTCAAATTAATTTATTAAATGTATATTGTAAAAAACTATAATGTATCGAATTAAGGACAACTTCATTTTTTGCCCTGTTCAACCTTATTTTAACTTAATTTCTACAATGTTTGCTGCTGCACTTTGGACCCTCCCTTTCTTCCCGGGTCACATTGGCAGTTAAGAAAACTTCTAATTAGTACAGTATAAAAACATATACATTTTATATTTCATGTATGTATAAATATATTCAATGATGTGATAATATACATATATAAAATATTATATAAAAATGTATGTCGTATAAACTATGTCATATATGAACAGTATATATAATATAAATAAAGTTGAATTCATCAATCATCAATTAAAAATAATTATTTTTACATTACAATGGAAAAACAAGACTACCATTTTATTATTAATATTTTGAAGAATTTATCTTAATATTGCGCCTTTTTTTTTATTTTCTCATTTTTTAAATCATGTTTGCAGCTGCATTTTGGACATAACGGCTCGGGATCTTTCTGTGTGGAGTTTGCATGTCCTCCCTGTGAATGCGTGGGTTCCCTCCGGGTACTCCGGCTTCCTCCCACCTCCAAAAACATGCACCTGGGGATAGGTTGATTGGCAACACTAAATTGGCCCTAGTTTGTGAATGTTGTCTTGCCTATCCGTGTTTGCCCTGCGATGAGATGGCGACTTGTCCATGGTGTACCCCGCCTTCCGCCCGATTGTAGCTGAGACCAGAGCCCCCCCGACCTCAAAGGGAATAAGCGGTAGAAAATGGATGGATTGATGGGTTTTCCTGGGTCATGCTGATGGTATATATATATATATATATATATATATATATATATATATATATATATACATACATATATATATATATATAAAATATGTGTGTGTATATATATATACATATACATATATACACATATACATGTGTATATATACATAGACATGTATATCCATACATACAAATACATATATACAAACATATACATATATACATGTATATATATACAAAAATACATGTATATATACATACACATATATATACATACAAATACATGTATACACTTATACATATATACACATATACATGTATTAATATACACATACAGTATACATGTACATATATTGTAAAAACATACACATGTATGTATATACATGTACATATGTATATATATATATATATATATATATATATATATATATATATAAAATATGTGTGTGTATATATATATATATATACATATATGTATCATATAGAGTGGCCGTGCGCAACCCGAGGGTCACTGGTTCAAATCCCACCTAGAACCAACCTCGTCACGTCCGTTGTGTCCTGAGCAAGACACTTCACCCTTGCTCCTGATGGGTGCTGGTTGGCGCCTTGCATGGCAGCTCCCTCCATCAGTGTGTGAATGTGTGTGTGAATGGGTAAATGTGGAAGTAGTGTCAAAGCGCTTTGAGTACCTTGAAGGTAGAAAAGCGCTATACAAGTACAACCCATTTATCATTTATATATATGTATATATACTTATATACACATATTCATGTGTATATATACATAGACATGTATATCTATACATACAAATACATATATACAAACATATACATATATACATGTATATATATACAAAAATACATGTATATATACATACACACAAATACATGTATACACTTATACATATATACACATATACATGTATTAATATACACATACAGTATACATGTATATATATTGTAAAAACATACACATGTATGTATATACATGTACATATGTATATATATATATATATATATACACGGAAATACACATATATACATATATACACATACAGGTTTATACATATATACGCATATATTCTTATAAATATATATATATACATGCACATATATATATAGGTATATATATATATATGCACAGTTTATATACATACATATATTACGTTTATTTAATTCATAATCATTTAATAGTATGAATGAAATGATTGCATTTAACAAAAAAAACATTAAATAAAAAAAATTAGACTGCAATAATGAACATTATTTTATGAATATTATGAATAGCAGATTGAAATGTAAAAAAACATTGTGTAATGGTATAATACAACATATGCACTTTTGTGTGTCTTAAGTTCTTCCTGCACTTCAGAAAACACCAGAAGAGGCCTTTCCTCCATTCTGTCAGTCTTTATTTTGAGTTGAAGAAGACTCAGTGAGAAAGGACAATGTGTAAAGTAGGTGTTTACACCACGTGCCCGTGACAGACGCTCACAGAGGGCCGGCGTCAGGACGTGTCACTTCCAACTGTTCTGGTGAAGAAAGGCAGGAAGCATCCAAACAAAGCTGTGAAGAGGCAGCACTTCCTGCTTGGGAACTGTGTGTGTGTTCAAAAATAAAGTGTTCTCACACATAACTACAACTGATGCCAATATAAACAAAAACAATCAAAGCAACACTAAGTGAGCACTTTCAACAAGAAAACTTTTATTTTGAAAAACATTTTTCGATGCATTTTGAGCTTTCATAGAGTCCCTTTCTTGTTCTGATGTTTTGCTTTTTTATCTGACTTACTGTCATATTTAAGCGTTACAGTATAATGTGTATTTTCCAGAAAATTACTTTCTACAGGCTTCTTATTGGGAAAATAACCTTACTGTTGGAAGTTATAGCGCCACCTGTTGCCTTGGCGTGCACTTGCCAGCCCGCGTGTGTGCGTGTGAGAAAATGCTGGAAATTAAGTTTGCAAAAACAGAGAGAGAGATTTTGACCTTGGAACTCTGTTATTTAGTATTCTATTATCCAATAGGGTGTAATTTTTCTTAACAATGAGCCTAGATCAGTTAGCAAATGTGACTTATTAAATGTGCTATTGAGTGAATGGAACACAAAGCACGTCATGGTGAGGATGACGTGTCAAGAATCAGCTGTGAAAAGTTCCGTCCACTTTTTGAAAATGTTTTCTTAATGTTCACACTTTTTGCTCTGCTTTGGTTTTTGCTCAACATCAATTCCTGATGTTGAGCAACTCAAACATAACGTTGAAACAGCATGCTTTTTGATGACGTTTAGTCAATGTCCGGCTTTGACGTTGATTTGACCATTGAAATTTGGTCATTTCCTAACCAATATTTTACTACACAAATACGTTGAAACAACATGTTTTTTGACAACGTTTAATCAATGTTGGGTTCTGACGTTGATTTGACCGTTGACATTTGGTCGTTTCCCAACCAATATTCCATACATCCATTTTCTGCCGCTTACTCCCTTCGGGGTCGCGGCGGGCGCTGGAGCCTATCTCAGCTACAATCGGGCGGAAGGCGGGGTAAAACCTGGACAAGTCGCCACCTCATCACAACACAAATACAATATTGACACAACATGCTTTTTGACAAACTTTATTGTGACGTTGATTTGACCATTGAAATTTGGTCATTTCCCAACCAATATTCTACTACACAAATACGTTGAAACAACATGCTTTTTGACAACTCTTAATCAATGTTGAGTTTTGACGTTGATTGGACCATTAAAATTTGATTGTTTCCCACCCAATATTCTACAACTCAAATATAATTTTGAAACATGTTTTTTTGACGTTTAATCAATGTCAGGTAGTGACGTTGATTTGATCATTGAATTATGGTCGTTTTCCAACCAATATTCTACAACACAAATACAATGTTGAAACAACATGCTTTTTGACGTTTATTCAATGTCAAGTTGTGACGTTGATTTGACCTTTGCAATTTGATCCTTTCCCAACCAATATTCTACGAATCAAATACAACGTTAAAAAAACATGTTTTTTGACAATCTTTAATCAATGTCAGGTTCTGATGTTGATTTGATCATTGAATTTTCGTCAATTCCCAAGCAATATTCATCCATCCATTTTCTAACGCTTATCCCATTTGAGGTCCCGGGGGGTGTTGGAGCCTATCTCAGCTGCATTCTGACGGAAGGCGGCGTACACCCTGTACAAGTCGCTACCTCATCGCAAGGCCAACACAGAAAGACAGACAGCTTTCACACTCACATTCACACATTAGGGCAAATTTAGTGTTGCCAATCAACCTATCCCCAGGTGCATGTCTTTGGAGGTTGGAGGACGCCGGAGTACGGGGAGAACATGCTAACTCCACACAGAAAGAACCCGAGCCGAGGATTGAACCCAGGACATTCGTATTGTGAGGCACACACACTATCCCCTGTTCCACTGTGTTGGCCCTAACCAATATTGTACAACACAAATACAACGTTGAAACAACATGCTTTTTGACGACATTCAATCAATGTCCGGTTGTGACGTTAATTCGACGATTGTAATTTGTTCATTTCCCAACCAATACTCAACAACACAAATACAACGTTGAAACAACATGCTATTTGACGACATTTAATCAATGTCATGTTGTGACGTTCATTTGACCATTGAAGTTTGGTCATTTCCCAAAAACGTGGATCCAACTTTAGACATCGTTGTCTCAATTTACAAATTTAATGAAAAAAAAAAAAAATTGCAACAATGTTTCAAAGTCTGTTTTAAAGGCCTACTGAAATGAGATTTTCTTATTTAAACGGGGATAGCAGGTCCATTCTATGTGTCATACTTGATCATTTCGCGATATTGCCATATTTTTGCTGAAAGGATTTAGTAGAGAACATCGACAATAAACTTCGCAACTTTTGGTCGCTAACAGAAAAACCCTGCCTTTACCGGAAGTCGCAGACGACATCACATGTTGAGGGCTCCTCACATCCTCACATTGTTTTTAATGGGAGCCTCCAACAAAAACAGCTATTCAGACCGAGAAAACGACAATTTCCCCATTAATTTGAGCGAGGATGAAAGATTCCTGTTTGAGGATATTGATAGCAACGGACTAGAAAAAAATAAAAAAATAATAATCGGGTTAAAAAAAAAAACGCATTGGGACGAATTCAGATGTTTTTAGACACATTTACTAGGATAATTTTGGGAAATCCCTTATCTTTCTATAGTGTTGCTAGTGTTGTAGTGAGTTTAGTAGTACCTGATAGTCGGAAGGGTGTGTCCACGGGTGTCTTGAGGCCAGTGTCTGATGGAAGTCGGCGGCAGCTGTACGGACGGCACAAGCTCAGCTGATCTCCGGTAAGTGGCAACTTTTTACCACAATTTTCTCACCGAAAACTGCGGGAATTTCAAACAAGGAATCACCGTGTGTTTGTGTGGCTAAAGGCTAAAGCTTCCCAACTCCTACTTTTTCTACTTTGACTTCTCCATTATTAATTGAACAAATTGCAAAAGATTCAGCAACACAGATGTCCAAAATACTGTTTAATTATGCGGTTAAAGCAGACGACTTTTAGCTGTGTGTGTGCGCAGCGCTAATATTTCCTAACAGTCCGTGACGTCACGCGTACACGTCAGCATTCCGGGACGTTTTCAACAGGACACTTCGCGGGAATTTTAAAATTGCAATTTAATAAACTAAAAAGGCCGTATTGGCATGTGTTGCAATGTTAATATTTCATCGTTGATATATAAACCATCAGACTGCGTGGTCGGTAGTAGTTGGTTTCAGTAAGCCTTTAAAGGGCATGAACGTATAATCAATGTTGTAACAATGCCTTGTGCCTGCTAGGTTCCTCAATCTGACATTTCCTAAACGGACCGTTCTGTCAATGGACTTTTGCACTGCATTGACTGGGTTAGACCACTCACCTGTCCATGTTCTTGTGCTGCTCTCTAATTCAGTCCAAATGTTCTCAGTATTCTGCTAGTCCTCGTCTATTCTTGAACGCACACAAATCATTGGCCGTCTTTCTGCCACGCTCTGCTGAAAATTCTGGTTGCGTGTGAGACACTTTGGGGAGTTTGTCCTACAGGGACAACACGATGATGATTTATGAGGATGGCCGTGAAGAAGGTTGCACTGAGTACACAACAACAACAACACAATTAGCCATGACATGTGACATTGATTTACATGTGCTCCTCTGGCGCTCTCTGGCGGCAGTAACTAGATTTGCAGGCTGCTTAGTGAACACAATTGAGAGCATGACAGTCAATGTTGTCTTTGCAAAGGCAGGGGCTGTTTACCTAATGAAGTGACCTTTGACCTCTGAGAACGACCTGCAGGAGATGTGACTGAGACAAGCTGAGAACGTTTAATGCACGTTTTACAGAAGCGACACAATACCTACTGCACGCGTCACGCCACCAGGCGTTGCTGTGGCGATGGTGGATCTTTATTGACGACGATGAGCGCAAAAAACACCGGAAGCCACATGAGGAGAGAGGTGGTCCGCAGCAATGATGCATGCTGGGACGTGAAGGCTAGAAGCTTCTGGATTCGTTCTTCTGCGCTCTAACATGTACTTCCTGTCAGCTCAAAGGCTCCGCCCCTCTATGTTTGGCCCATAAAGCTGCCAGGAAGCGCGTGATGCCTTCACGGTCGCTAGTAAACAAAAGTTCTGGAGGCTTCCCGGGTGGGGTGGGGGGGGGGGGCGCTCAGCCACAGGCCGCTGCACCGTCGGTCGCCATGGCGACGGCATCCCTCTCAAAAGCTTCGCAGTGGGCGTCAGGCGATTTCAGGCACTTTATCGTCTTTCTGCTCCTCTCCCGGCCCCGCCCCTGCAAGTGTCACCATAGCAACAAGGTCAGCGCACAGAGAGCCGGGGGCGAGTGTGCGCGCTGCTCGCACCGTTCCACGTGGAGTGGTCCGCGGGTTCGAGGTCCTTCCTAGACTCCGCCTTTTCTCGCTCCTTATTGGCCAACTCTGGTGACACACGCAAAGCACAATCGGCGTCACATCGCCGCACATGTGCATGTGCACACCCACCGTCCACCGAGAGCTCCTTCCACCGCTCCTTGTTGCCGGCGATGACGGCGCACAGGTGCGTCCTCAGCGCCGGCAAGTCGATGGCGGTCAGCGAGAAGTCCAGCTGTCCATCGTCGCGGCTGCCATGGAGACCGCTGTTGTGTCGTTGGACAGACTCCACGGTGACGGAGCCACTTCCCGTGAGGCTGCAGCAGAATGACGTCACTACCTGAAGGACTAACTCATGAACAAAGTGCATTATGGGAGTTGTGATACCTGGATCGTCTGTTTCCGGTCTCCCGACCCTTCCTGTCCTCGTCGATCAGGGGAGCAATCACCTTCTCCGTCATGTCCACCAGAACACTGAATGTGGGCTCCACGATGAAGTCGATGAAACCTATTGGACAGGAAGTGACATTTTACATTGTGATTGGGTACAAAATTATATGGACACATGAATGAGTGAATCATTCAGTGGTCGTTTTTTTTTTAGCTTATTTGATGTATTTGCAGGTTTGTGTGTTAGCTCCAAAAGTTATGGCTCTATTTTGATGACATTTCAGGAAAGTGATTCCATTTTGCGGGTGATATTTGCCTAAATACTTTGGCAAAAAGGTAATCCGTATTTCAATTCATTTTCAAAGTTTATTATGTTTTTGATTCATTCATTTATTGACATTATTTTGTAAGTTTTAATTCACATATTTTTCATTTTATGTATATATATATATATATATATATATAACATTTTAAAATATTGCATTTTCCTTTATTTTCAATTAGTTCTATTAAATTATTTTGTTGTAGTTTTGTAATCATACGGTGAACATGTTTTAAATATTTTGTAAACATTTATTGATTGATTTTGTAAAAATGTTTTAATCATTGAATTTTTTTAATTTACACATTATCATTTGTATTTATTAAATATTTAAATTGTTGTGCAATTTTGTATATTTTCTGACTTATATTTTTATATTTCTTTATTGACTTGATTTGGTATATATATATATATATATATATATATATATATATATATATATATATATGCGTTAGGTCAGGAAAAACACAGGGGCTATTTCATCCCTACAAGCCTGTTTCGCAGGTTTCCCAGCTCTTCAGGGGATTTTATTGAAGTGTCTGTGGTTGCTACATATATAAATGTGTGTGTGTGTGTGTGTGTGTGTGTGTGTGTGTGTGTGTGTGTGTACAAACCCCATTTCCATATGAGTTGGGAAATTGTGTTGGATGTAAATATAAACAGAATAGAATGATTTGCAGATCCTTTTCAACCCATATTCAGTTGAATATGCTACAAAGACAACATATTTGATGTTCAAACTGATAAACTTTTTTTTTGCAAATAATCATTAATTTTAGAATTTGATGCTAGCAACACGTGACACAGAAGTTGTGAAAGGTGGCAAGAAATACTGATAAAGTTGAGGATTGCTCATCAAAGACCTATTTGGAACATCCCACATGTGTGCAGGCTAATTGGGAACAGGTGGGTGCCGTGATTGGGTATAAAAACAGCTTCCCAAAAAATACTCAGTCTTTCACAAGAAAGGATAGGGCGAGGTACACCTCTTTGTCCACAACTGCATGAGCAAATAGTCTGTTTAAAGGCCTACTGAAATGAGATTTTCTTATTTAAACGGGGATAGCAGGTCCATTATGGGCGTCATACTTGATCATTTCGCGATATTGCCATATTTTTGCGGAAAGGATTTAGTAGAGAACATCGACGATAAAGTTCACAACTTTTGTTTGCTAATAAAAAAGCCTTGCCTGTACCGGAAGTAGCAGCCAATGTGCGCGTGACGTCACGGGTTGTGGAGCTCCTCACATTATGTACAATCGTAGCAACCAGCAGCGAGGGCGATTCGGACCGAGAAAGCAACGATGTCCCCATTAATTTGAGCGAGGATGAAAGATTCGTGGATGAGGTAAGTGAGAGTGAAGGACTAGAAAAAGAAAAGAAAAAGAAAGGTGAGGGCAGTGGGAGCGATTCAGATGTTATTAGACAAATTTACGAGGATAATTCTGGAAAATCTCTTATTTGCTTATTGTGTTACTAGTGTTTTAGTGAGATTATAAGGTACCTGAAAGTCGGAGGGGTGTGGCCACGGGTGCGGTGACCGCCAGTGTCTCCTGTGGGAGGAGGTAAGAGAGTCCGCAGCTGCAGGAGGACGCAAGCTCCGCTCATGTCTACGGTAAGAGCCGACTTATTACCACAAATTTCTCACCGAAACCTGCCGGTTGACATGTGGTCGGGAACCATGTTCGTTTGACCGCTCTGTTCTATAGTAAAGCTTCACCTTCGGGAATGTAAACAAGGAAACACCGGCTGTGTTTGTGTTGCTAAAGGCAGCCGCAATACACCGCTTCCGACCTACATCTTTCTTCTTTGACTTCTTCATTATTAATTGAACAAATTGTAAAAGATTCAGCAACACAGATGTCCAGAATACTGTATAAGTATACGATTAAAGCAGACTACTAATAACTTGGATCGGGCTGGAAAAAAATGTCCGCTACAATCCGAGACGTCACATGCACGCGTCATCATACGCGTCATCATACCGACGTTTTCAACAGGATACTTAGCGCGAAATTTGAAATTGCAATTTAGTAAACTAAAAAGGCCGTTTTAGCATGTGTTGCAATGTTAAGATTTCATCATTGATATATAAACTATCCGACTGCGTGGTCGGTAGTAGTGGGTTTCAGTAAGCCTTTAAGAACAACGTTTCTCAAAGTGCAATTGCAAGAAATTTAGAGATTTCAACATCTACGGTCCATAATATCATCAAAAGGTTCAGAGAATCTAGAAAAATCACTCCACGTAAGCGGCATGGCCGGAAACCAACATTGAATGACCGTGACCTTCGATCCCTCAGACGGCACTGTATCAAAACCCGACATCGATCTCTAAAGGATATCAGGAACACTTCAGAAAACCACTGTCACTAAATACAGTTTGTCGCTACATATGTAAGTTCAAGTTAAAACTCTACTATGGAAAGCGAAAGCCATTTATCAACAACATCCAGAAACGCCGCCGGCTTCTCTGGGCCCGAGATCATCTAAGATGGACTGATGCAAAGTGGAAAAGTGTTCTGTGGTCTGACGAGTCCACATTTCAAATTGTTTTTGGAAATATTCGACATCGTGTCACCCGGACCAAAGGAGAAGCGAACCATCCAGACTGTTATCGACACAAAGTTCAAAAGCCAGCATCTGTGATGGTATGGGGGTGCATTAGTGCCCAAGGCATGGGTAACTTACACATCTGTGAAGGCACCATTAATGCTGAAAGGTACATACAGGTTTTGGAACAATATATGCTGCCATCTAAGCGCCGTCTTTTTCATGGACGCCCCTGCTTATTTCAGCAAGACAATGCCAAGCCACATTTAGCATGTGTTACAACAGCGTAGCTTCGGGTACTTTCCTGGCCCGCCTGCAGTCCAGACCTGTCTCCCATCGAAAATGTGTGGCCCTTTATGAAGCGTAAAATACGACAGCGGAGACCCCGGACTGTTGAACGACTGAAGCTCTACATAAAACAAGAATGGGAAAGAATTCCACTTTTAAAGCTTGAAAAATTAGTTTTCTTCAGTTTCCAAAAGTTTATTGAGTGTTGTTAAAATAAAAAGGTGATGTAACACAGTGGTGAACATGCCCTTTCCCAACTACTTTGGCACGTGTTGCAGCCATGAAATTCTAAGTTGATTATTATTTGCAAAAAAAAATAAAGTTTATAAGTTTGGACATCAAATATCTTGTCTTTGTAGTGCATTCAATTGAATATGGGTTGAAAGGATTTGCAAATCATTGTATTCCGTTTATATTTGCATCTAACACGGGCATCCTCATAACGCAATTATATATATACATACTGTGTATATATATATATATATATATGTCACTTTTATTATTATCATTATTGCCATATAGTTACTATTTATAAAAACGTTTTAAATAACTTTATTGTACATTATTTGATGTATTTATTATTCAAATGTTCCTCGATAGTTTGAGTCTTACCAATCTGTGATTGTGCGATCATGGTTGCCTTGCGGTCACAGAGAGGAGAAAAAGGAAGTCCCAGCTCCACTTCTTTGTCTCCCTGGAAAACACAGCATGTTAGCCAAGAAAGACGCGCAGGATTGCGTGTGTGTGTGCATTTTTGCGTGCATTCGTGCGAGTGTGCGAGTGTGTGTGTGCACCTGTCTGAAAAACTCCTCCATCAGGCTGTGTGTCCATCGGAAGTGCAGCGGCCACGCTTTGGCGGGATGACTGATGTCGGCGGCGTGAAGCATCAGAGACAAAACCTTCACCTTGTCCAAACTGCCAGAACATCACATGACCAGCAGAACATCTGAGTCATTGCCGGAAATTGGCTTGGTGCCAGGGGTCAAAAGTCACTGACCCATGTGATTGTGTCAGGGTGTTCTTCATGGTCTTGATCTGCTGGAAGTGACACGACATGTCCGTGGACATCACCATCTCGATGACCAACGCCCTCAGCTCCCTGGAGACAACGTGATAACCTATTGACACTGTGTGTGTGTGTGTGTGTGTGTGTGTGTGTGTGTGAGTGTGTGTGTGTGTGTGCGCGCGCGCACCTCCAGTCCTCTTTGTTGAGGTTGACCAGGATGTTGGTGTCTTCCTCCGCCATCAGCCTGTAGGCGGCACTCACGTGGTGGTTCTCCAGCACCGACCTGTCATTGTAGAAGATGGCCACCTCCGACCTGAGGCATGCGAGACACGTCACCGGTGAGTGTGCGTGGGGTTCACTTTGCGAAAGGTACTTACCTGGTGTGGATGTGGAAGTTGTTGGTTGTTCCCGTGTGCTCAAAATCGTGAATGGCCGCTGCAAACACCATCGCCAGTATCTCCAACTCACTGAGCCAGTGCTACACACACACACACACACACACACACACACACACACACACACACACACACAAGCACGCACTAACTGTGACTGGGGGATCGCACTGGGCTTAAAAATGTTGGCCAGGGGCCAAAAGTAGACTGCTTGCAAAGAACCTTACATATAAATATAGACAGAATATATAAATATATACTGTGTGTGTGTATGTATATATATATATATATATATATATATATATATATATATATATATATATATATATATATATATATACATATATACAGTATGTACGTTTTATGTATGTATGTACATACATTAGGGCTGCAAATCTTTAGGTGTCCCACGATTCGATTCAATATCGATTCTCGGGGTCGCGATTCGATTATATGTCGATTTTTCGATTCAATGCGATTCTCGATTCAAAAACGATATTTTTCCAAATCAAAACGATTCTGTAATTATTCAATACAGAGGATTTCAGCAGGATCTACCCCAGTCTGCTGACATGCTAAGAGTAGTGGATTTTTTTTTAAAAAGCTTTTATAATTGTAAAGGACAATGTTTTATCAACTGATTGCAATAATGTAAATTTGTTTTAACTATTAAACGAACCAAAAATATGACTTATTTTGTCTTTGTGAAAACATTGGACACAGTGTGTTGTCAAGCTTATGAAATGCGATGCAAGTGTAAGCCACTGTGACACTATTGTTCTTTTAAAAATGTCTAATGATAATGTCAATGAGGGATTTTTAATCACTGCTATGCTGAAATTATAACTAATATTGATACTGTTGTTGATAATATTCATTTTTGTTTCACTACTTTTGGTTTGTTCTGTGTCATGTTTGTGTCTCCTCTCAATTGCTCTGTTTATTGCAGTTCTGAGTGTTGCTGGGTCAGGTTTGGTTTTGAAATTGGATTGCATTGTTATGGTACTGCTGTGCATTGTTTTGTTGGATTAATAAAAAATTAAAATAAAATAAAAATAAAATAAAATAAATTGATTAGCTGAGATAGGCGCCAGCGCCCCCCGCGACCCCGAAAGGGAATAAGCGGTAGAAAATGGATGGATGGATTTTAAAAAAATGAGAATCGATTCTGAATCCCACAACGTGAGAATCGCGATTCGTATCCGAATCGATTTTTCCCACACCCCTAATATACATGCATACATGTACAAAAAAAAAAGTATTTAGTCGGCCACCGATTGTGCAAGTTCTCCCACTTAAAATGATGATAGAGGTCTGTAATTTTTGTCATAGGTACACTTCAACTGTGAGAGACAGAATGTGAAAAAAAAAAAAAATCCAGGAATTCTCATTGTAGGAATTTTAAAGAATTTATTTGTAAATTATGGTGGAAAATAAGTATTTGGTCACTTCAAACAAGGAAGATCTCTGGCTCTCACAGACCTGTAATTTCTTCTTTAAGAAGCTCTTCTGTCCTCCACTCATTACCTGTGATAATGTGACCTGTTTGAACTCGTTATCTGTATAAAAGACACCTGTCCACAGCCTCAAACAGTCAGACTCCAAACTCCACTATGGCCAAGACCAAAGAGCTGTCAAAGGACACCAGGAAAAGAATTGAAAACCTGCACCAGACTGGGAAGAGTGAATCTACAATAGGCAAGCAGCTTGGTGTGAAAAAAATAAACTGTGGGAGAAATTATCAGAAAATGGAAGACATACAAGACCACTGATAATCTCCCTCGATCTGGGGCTGCACGCAAGATCTCATCCCGTGGGGTCAAAATGATCATTAAAACGGTGAGCAAAAATCCCAGAACCACACGGAGGGACCTGGTGAATGACCTGCAGAGGGCTGGGGCTAAAGTAACAAAGGTTACCATCAGTAATACACTACGCCGACAGGGAATCAAATCCTGCAGTGTCAGATGTGTCCCACTGCTTAAGCCAGTGCATGTCCAGGCCCGTCTGAAGTTTAGCAGAGAGCACCTGGATGATACAGCAGAGGATATGGAAGAATGTCATGTGGTCAGATGAAACCAAAATACTAATTTTTGGTATAAACTCATATTTGGAGGAAGAAAAATATTTATTTGCATCCCAAGAACACCACACCTACTGTGAAGCATGTGGGAGGGAACATCATGCTTTGGGGCTGTTTTTCTGCTAAGGGGACAGGACGACTGATCCGTGTTAAGGAAAGAATGAATGGGGCCATGTATCGTGAGATTTTGAGCCAAAACCTCCTTCCATCAGTGAGAACTTTGAAGATGAAACGTGGCTGGGTCTTCCAGCATGACAATGATCCCAAACACACCACCCGGGCAACGAAGGAGTGGCTCTGTAAGAAGCATTTGAATGTCCTGGATTGGCCTTGCCAGTCTTCAGACCTCAACCCAATACAAAATCTGTGGAGGGAGTTGAAAGTCTGTGTTGCTCGGCGACAGCCCCAAAACATCACTGCTCTCGAGAAGATCTGCATAGAGTAATGGGCCAAAATACCAGCTACTGTGTGTGCAAGCTGGTAAAGACCTATAGTAATCGTTTGACCTCTGTTATTGCCAACAAAGGTTATATTACAAAGTATTGAGTTGAATTTTTCCACCATAATTTACTAATAAATTATTTAAAATTCCTACAATGTGAATTCCTGGATTTTTTTTCACATTCTGTCTCTCACAGTTGAAGTGTACCTATGATGAAAATTACAGACCTCTATCATCATTTTAAGTGGGAGAACTTGCACAATCGGTGGCTGAGTAAATACTTTTTTGCCCCACTGTATATTTATACATGCACATAACCATATACATACATATATACACACATATATATATGTGTGTGTATATATATGTATCTAAATATATGTATGTAAATAAATGTATGTATACATACATACATGTATGTGTATATATATATAATATATAACATACATGTATGTCTGTATATATGCATATATAGACATACATGTATGTATGTATTTATATATGTATATATGTATGTATTTATATATGTATATATACATATATATATATAGACATACATGTATGTATGTGATTTATATTATATATATTACATACATAGATGCATGTATATATGTATGTATTTATACATACATACATGTACAGTATGTATGTACTGTATGTATGTATATACATACATACATACATACATGTATGCATGTATATGTGTGTATGTGTAAACATTCAAACATGTATGTATACTTATTGATATACATTCATATATATATACAGTATACATAAAGTGTGTATATATGTGTATATGTATGTATATGTGTGTGTATATATATGTATGTATGTATGTGTATATATATGTGTATGAATGTGTATGTATATATGTATATATAAATATATATGTATGTATGCATATTTGTATGTATATGTATACATGTACATATATGTATGTATATATACACATTATATACACATACATACATACATACATACATATATATATATATATATATATATATATATATATATATACATATATATATATATATATATATATATATATATATATATATATATATATATATATACATACATACATACACACACACACACATTATATCCATCCATCCATTTTCTACCGCTTATTCCCTTTGGGGTCACGGCGGGCGCTGATGCCTATCTCAGCTACATTTGGGCGGAAGGCAATTTACACTCTGGACAAGTCGCCACCAAATCACAGGGCCAACACAGGTAGACAGACAAAATTCACACACTAGGGCCAATTTAGAGTTGCCAATCAACCTATCCCTAGGTGCATGTTTTTGGAGGTGGGAGGAAGCCGGAGTACCCGGAGGGAACCCACGCAGTCACGGAAAGAACATGCAAACTTCACATAGAAAGATCCCGAGCGCAGGATCGAACCCAGGACTTTCGTATTGTGAGGCAGACGCACTAACCCCTCTACCATAATTTTCAGTATGGCAACACATGTTGCTCCAAAACCTGTATGTACCTTTCAGCATTAATGGTACCTTCACAGATGTGTAAGTTACCCATGCCTTGGGCACTAATACACCCCCATACCATCACAGATGCTGGCTTTTGAACTTTGCGCCCATAATAAACACGTACACATACACACATATATATATATATACTTATACACACACATATATATATATATATATATATACACACACATACATATACATTCAGGACTGTCTCAGAAAATTTGAATATTGTGATAAAGTCCTTTATTTTCTGTAATGAAACTAAAACATGAAAATGTCATACATTCTGGATTCATTACACATCAACTGAAATATTGCAAGCCTTTTATTATTTTAATATTGCCAATTATGGCATACAGCTTAAGAAAACTCAAAAATCTTATTCCAAAAAATTGGAATATTTCCTCAGACCAAAGTAAAAAAAAAGATTTATAACAGCAAAACAAAATCAAACATTTGAAAATGTCAATTAATGCACTCAGTAATTGGTTAGGAATCCTTTCGAAACAGATTACTGCTTCAATGCAGCGTGGCATGGAGGCAATCCGCCTGTGGCATTGCTGAGGTGTTATGGATGCCCAGGATGCTTCACTAGCGGCCTTTAGCTCATTTGCATTATTGGGTCTGGTGTCTTTCAGCTTCTTTTTCACAATACCCACAAATTCTCTATGGGGTTCAGGTCAGGGGAGTTGGCAGGCCAATCACGGACAGTAATGCCATGATCAGTACACCAGTTACTGGTGGTTTTGGCACTGTAGGCAGATGCCAGATCATGCTGGAAAATAAAATCATTATCTCCATAGAACTTTACAACAGATGGAAGCATGTAGTGGTCTTGGTATACAGCTGCATTGACTCTGGACTCGATGAAACACCGTGGACCAAAACCAGCAGCTGACATGGCTCCCCAAACCATTGCTGAGTGTGGGAACAAATTGAATTTCAAGCAACTTGGATTTTGCTCCTCTCCAGCCTTCCTCCAGACTCTAGCGCCTTGACTTCCAAATGAAATACAAAACTTGCTTTCGTCTGAAAACAGGACTCTGGACCACTCTGCAACTGTCCAGTGCTTCTTTTCCATAGCCCAAGTCAGACGCTTCTTTTGTTATCTTAAGTTCAGGAGTGGCTTGACCATGGGAATACGGCTATTGTAGCTGTATCTGTTGAAAAGCTCTATGGAGATGCACCAGTAACTGGTGTACTGACCATGGCATTACTGTCCGTGATTGTCCTGCCAACTCCCCTGACCATAACCCTGCAGAGAATTTGTGGGGTATTGTGAATAAGAAGCTGAAAGACACCAGACCCAATAATGCAAATGAGCTAAAGGCCGCAATTGAAGCATCCTGGGCATCCATAACACCTCAGCAATGCCACAGGCTGATTGCCTCCATGCCACGCCGCATTGATGCAGTAATCCGTGCAAAAGGATTCCGAACCAAGTACTGAGTGCATTAATTGACATTTTTAAATGTTTAATTTTGTTTTGCTGTTATAAATCTTTTTTTTTACTTGGTCTGAGGAAATATTCACATTTTTTGAGATAGGATTTTTGAGTTTTCTTAAGCTGTATGCCATAATCATAAATATTAAAATTATAAAAGGCTTGCAATATTTCAGTTGATGTGTAATGAATCCAGAATGTATGACATTTTTATGTTTCTAGTTGGATTACAGAAAATAAAGGACTTCATCACAATATTCTAATTTTCTGAGACAGTTCTGTATATATATACTGTACATGGGTCTTGGGCACAGTTGGGTGTTCTAACAGGACAATGACCCCAAACACACTCCAAAAGTGGTAAAGGAATGTCTAATTCAGGCAGGAATTAAGGTTTTAGAATGGCCTTCCCAAAGTCCTGATTTAAACGTGTGGACAATGCTGAAGAAACAAGTCCATGTCAGAAAACCAACAAATATAGCTGAACTGCACCAATTTTGTCAAGAGGAGTGGTCAAAAATTCAACCAGAAGCTTGAGGGTGGCTACCAAAAGCGCCTTATTGCAGTGAAACTTGCCAAGGGACATGTGACCAAATATTAACATTGCTGTAAGTATACTTTTGACCCAGCAGATTTGGTCACATTTGCAGTAGACCCATAATAAATTCATAAAAGAACCAAACTTCATGAATGTTTTTGTGACCAACAAGTATGTGCTCCAATCACTCTTATGACAAAAAAAATAAGAGTTGTAGAAATTATTGGAAACTCAAGACATCCATGACATTATGTTCTTTACAAGTGTATGTACACGTTGGACCACGACTGTACACACACACACACACACACACACACACACACACATATATATATATATGTATATATATATATATGTGTGTGTGTGTGTATATTATTATAATAATATAATAGATATATAATAATCATCCTTATAATTGGTTATTAAGAGTATGTGAACATTGACTCCTACCTCAACCCCCTTAAAGTTTTTTAACCAATCAGGAATATCAAGCAACAAAAATGTGTCAAACATGGGTAAGTGTGGGGGAGAGTGCTTTGCATTTCCCCCATCATCCCTTGTAATGGATTTAAATGGGTGTAGTTGTAATAGTTTTTTTCATGTTAATTGGACATGTTTTAAGATATCTACAAATTTTGATGAGCAGGTTGTGTTATGTCTGACCCTGGTTGTTGAAATTTTGTGCTGGTTAATTTTTTTTGTCCGCACCATGACTAAGAACGGTTGTTTATATAAGTGAATGATGTGCTCTGTTGCTTTCTTAGTATAATCAATGGTGGTAACCTGCATTTCGCCCGATAGTAGCTGAGATAGGCGCCAGCGACCCCAAAAGGGAATAAGTGGTAGAAAATGGATGGATGGAATTACTTTTGTTTTGGACAGCAGGTGGCGAAAGAAGGGCAATTATCAAGGTTGCTGGCAAGTAATACAGGAAGTTAATACACTGCCAGGAGTCTTGCGTGCTAAATTGAAGACTCCCGGGCTAAATTGAAGACTCCTGTGCCGCCATAGTTTGGCATAGAGAAACACTTTCCACCTATACCTCATAATTGGCCTACGTTCTGCTTGAAGAGATACACACACGATGACTGTTACGTTATCAAATACATGAATTATTGTCTCCAGTTCAATGGTATCGTAAAGTACCAGCCTTGAGAGAGGAGGAATCAGCACACACACTTCAAGTTAACTTTCAGTTTTGGAACCCGTCGAGGCGTTGTAACCTAGCTGGACAAAAGCATGAAGAGACGGGTGAGCATTTGAAAGACTGCTGCGACCTTCAGATTGGTCGGCTCTCTCTCACAGCGCTGGTATTGGTATTGTTTGCACTTACCGTTGATTCTGACCTAAAAGACGGTACTTTTTTTCTACACTATGATTCCTGCGGCCTATAAAACAATGCGGCCAATTTATAGATTTTTCTTCGCTGACGGCCATACTGCAAAAGAAGCAAAGACACTAAAAAAGGGTGTTATTGTTTGCGCCATCTTTTGGATGAGTTCACTCATCTCCCATTTCGTACATTCAACTGGAAGTACAAGTGCCGTTCCATCTTCTATCAGTCCATAGCGTGTCTACTCGTAGGGATTCTTACTTCATCACTCCAAGCAACGTTTGTAAGTTTTACAATATAACTGAAACTTACCCAACCATCCCATGTGTGATGTCTGTAGAAGTGTTTTCATGCATATTTTTACGTGCTATCATATTGTAATCAAGCCAGCGTCATTAACATTAGCTAAAATGTTACCACGATTAAAGTGTCTGTGTTAGTAATATTAACTCCCAACATTCTTTTGTATTGTTTCAGTTTCACAAATTCCTCAGTAAATTCAGCAAAACGTCTCTGTGGGGTTATCGAGTCTGTTTAGCTGATTGGAGAGCTAGCTTGCGCAACTAACGGGTCCATGACGATGACTTCTCTTTTGTTTGATAAGCCGTTTGGAAACAATTAAGGTCTGTAAATAAACATTTATTAAATATTTCTGTGTAAATAGCTATTTTCACAATGTATATATATATATATATATATATATATATATATATATATATATATATATATATATATATATATATCTGCAGCTTATAGTCCGGTGCAGCTTGTATAAGGAAATCTGTTTTTCCTTCAAAAATGTAGTGGGTGCGGCTTATGTACCGGTGCGCTCTATTGTCCGGAAAATACGGTGCTCCTGTTTTGTTGAATCAATTGTGAAACTTCAATACTATCATCATTCAAGACCGCCGTAGAACAAAAGGATCTGGGTGGACTCTTCTCTCCCGAAGGTGCGGGGCCTAATAGTACCATGAGTCCGGTGTGCAGCATCAGGAAGTGTGCCGTCTGGGTGACGTCAGCGGCGTGGACCAGGTTGTGGTACGGGTTCTTGTGTTTGCTGTAGCCGTTCTCCAGAGCCTCCACGAACTGCACCAAAGCTGGGACAGGGATCTGGACACAGGACAGACTGTGGCTACAACTGGTCCTGACTTCATGGTAACGACACACACACATGGCGACGACGTGGAGATGTGTGTACCCTGAACCTGTTGATGAGGTCATAGCGGGTCAGCAGCTCGTAGACCAGGAACTTGAGGGCGTGGTCTCCGGTGGCTTCGTGCAGAAGGAACACGTCAAAGGACCACTGATCCACTTCCTGAAAATACAACATCACTGTTGTTCCACCTGGAGGCCAGCAGGGGGCAGAACTACTTTGTATGGAATAATAATCATCATCATGAAAAATACAAGCACAAAAATTATTAAAACAAATAGTATGAAAACAAGACATAAAAGTATGAATGTAATATTACATACAGTGGGGCAAGAAAGTATTTAGTCAGCCACCGATTGTGCAAGTTCTCCCACTTAAAATAATGACAGAGGTCTGTAATTTTCATCATAGGTACACTTCAACTGTGAGAGATAGAATGTGAAAAAAAAATCCAGGAATTCACATTGTAGGAATTTTTGAGAATTTATTTGTAAATTATGGTGGAAAACAAGTATTTGGTCAACCATTCAAAGCTCTCACTGATGGAAGGAGGTTTTGGCTCAAAAACTCCCGATACATGGCCCCATTCATTCTTTCCTTAACACGGATCAATCGTCCTTTCCCCTTAGCAGAAAAACAGCCCCAAAGCATGATGTTTCTACCCCCATGCTTCACAGTAGGTGTGGTGTTCTTGGGATACAACTCAGTATTCTTCTTCCTCCAAACACGACGAGTTGAGTTTATACCAAAAAGTTATATTTTGGTTTCATCCGACCACATGACATTCTTCCAATCCTCTGCTGTATCATCTATGTATTCATTTTGGTATAAACTCAACTCTTCATGTTTGGAGGAAGAAGAATACTGAGTTGCATCCCAAGAACACCATACCTACTGTGAAGCATGGGGGTGGAAACATCATGCTTTGGGGCTGTTTTTCTGCTAAGGGGACATATCGATTGATCCGTGTTAAAGAAAGAATCAATGGGGCCATGTGTCGTGAGATTTTGAGCCAAAACCTCCTTCCATCAGTGAGAGCTTTGAAATGAAGATTAAATACTTATTTTCCACCATAATTTACAAATAAATTCTTTAAAATTCCTACAATTTCAATTCCTGGATTTTTTTTTCACATTCTGTCTCTCACAGTTGAAGTGTACCTATGATGAAAATTACAGATCTCTGTCATCATTTTAAGTGGGAGAACTTGTACAATCGGTGGCTGACTAAATACTTTTTTGCCCCACTGTATTACAAATAAAATTATATCATAAATTACTAATAAATAATAAAATATATTATCATAAAAATATAAATACATAATAAAATATATTATGACAAATTACAAATAAAAACAATTGTTATAAAATATAATACAAAATTAATAACAGAATTTAAAGTGTGATGATTAATTATATCATATTTCAGAATGTTTTTTTTAAATCATTTTATTTTAACATTCTGTGTAATGTATTGTGGAAAAATAACCTCTTTAAAACGATGAAAGACTGTTTTTTTCAACGACATCATCTGAGACACATGATGATGTCACTTCCTGTTTATTGCTGTTGCCGCAGCAATAAAACTTTATTTTTTTGTTTTATGTATACCTTGAGAGCTGTCAGAGCTGTGGGCGGGTACGAGAGTCCAGCCATGTTGGAGGTCCGTCTGTACATCCTGTCTCACACGCACACACGCACAAACACACAGATATATAAATATCGTGCGCATGCAGTCTCCTATCCTCCTCCGCACTTTGTGAGCAGGATGGATTGTCAGTCACCATGGTAACGGCCGTCCAAACACAGCGTGGCTGATCATTTTTGATTTCACGCGTCGTTAAGCCGCCGCAGATGAAGCGATACCTCGCTGTGAACGGCGACTAATTTGAGCCCTAATGACCGCGGACTTCATCATCATCATCATCATTGCTATCATGCTCCACAGAGCGAATGTCTCCACACTAACGTGATCATGCCGCGCCCTCACCCTGAGGTCCACAGATGTCCTTTTGTTCCTCACCCGTCCTAATTGGGCTGTCAGTTGTCTAATGGGGTACATGGTGGTGGTCTGCATGTGGCGTTGTGACGAAGCTCACCTCTCTACAAAGATCCCGGCCTGCACAGCGTGGACGATGCTGCGGAATCGGGGTTTTTCTTCCGGGCGACGCTTGGCCACGCCCATCTTCCGGCTGAAGGTGCACGCCAGCCAATCGCGCACCTCGCTCGGCACAGACTCGGCCTGCAGGTCGCTGAGCTCGTCCTCGGGGTCAAGGAGACGCCTGCAGCACGTCGACAGTGGTCAAAAGTCTTTTTCAAAGGGTTATTTGTCTTACTTGGTCTCGTCCGTGTAGACGGCGTCCAACATGGAAGCCGCCAGCTGCAGGTTGCGACGCAGCTCCTGCAGGTCCACCACGCCATGGTCCATCTGGTCCAGAACCACTTTGAGTCTTTCCACACAAACAAGAACCAGAAGTGCTTAGGACACACTCATATTGTGAGGACACACTCATATTGTGAGGTTCATTCTTTTTAATGACATTTATTTATATACAAAACCCAAAACCAGTGAAGTTGGGACGTTGTGTAAATGGTAAATAAAAACAAAATACATCCATCCAGAATACAATGATTTGCAAATCCTTTTCAACATATATTCAATTGAATAGACTGCAAAGACAAGATACTTAACGTTCCAACTGGAAAACTTTGTTTTGTTTTGCAAATATTAACTTAATTAGAATTTGGTGCCTGCAACATGTTTCAAAAAAGCTGGCTCAAGTGGCAAAAAGGATAGAGAAAGTTAAGGAATGCTCATCAAACACTTATTTGGAACATCCCACAGGTAAACGGGCTAATGGGGAACAGGTCGGTGCTATGATTGAGTATAAAAGCAGCTTCCATGAAAGGCTCAGTCATTCACAAACAAGGATGGACCGAGGGTCACCACTTTTTGAACAAATGCGTGAGCAAATAGTCAAACAGTTTAAGAACAACATTTCTCAATCAGCTATTGCAAGGAATTTAGGGATTTTCACCATCTACGGTCTGTAATATCATCAAGAAGTTCAGAGAATCTGGAGAAATCACTGCACATAAGCGGCAATACCCTTGACCTTGGATCGCTCAGGCGGTACTGCATCAAAAAGCGACATCAGTGTGGAAAGGATATCACCACTCGAGCTCAGGAACACTTCAGAAAACCACTGTCAGTAACTAAAGCTGGTCGCTACATCTGTAAGTGCAAGTTAAAACTTTACTATGCAAAGCGAAAGCTATTTATCAACAACACCCAGAAATGCTTTGCTGTGCCCGAGCTGTTCTAAGATGGACTGATGCAAAGTGGAAAAGTTTTCTGTGTTCTGGCAGACCAAAAAGGAAAAGAACCATCCGGACTGTTATAGGCCAAAGTTCAAAAGCCAGCATCTGTGATGTTATGGGATTGTATTAGTTCAAGTTAAAACTCTACTATGCAAAGCCAAAGTCAATCATCAACAACACCCAAAAATACTTCGCTGGGCCCGAGCTCATCTAAGATGGACTGATGCAAAGTGGAAAAGTGTTTTAGTGTCTGACGAGTCCAGATTTCAAAACTGTTGACGTCATGCACTCCGGACCAAAAGAGGAAAATAACCATCCGGATAGTTATGGGCGCAAAGTTCAAAAGCCAGCATCTGTGATGGAAAGCGGGTGTATTAGACCCCAAGACATGAGTAACTTACACATTTGTGAAGGCACCATTAATGCTGAAAGGTACATACAGGTTTTGGAGCAACATTTGTTGCCACCCAAGCAACGTTTTCATGGATGCCCCTGCTTATTTCAGCAAGACAATGCCAAGTTACTTTCTGTAGGTGTTACAATAGAGTGGCGTTATAGTAAAAGAGTGAGAGTACTAGACTGGCCTTCCTGTAGTCCAGACCTGTCTCCCATTGAAAATGTGTGGTGCAATATGAAGCTTAAAATACCACAACGAAGACTGTTGAACAACTTAAGCTGTACATCAAGCAAGAATATGAAATAGTTCCACCTGAAAAACTTAAAAAATTGGTCTCCTCAATTCTCAAACGTTTAAGGAGTGTTGTTGAAAGGAAAGGCCATGTAACACAGTGGTAAAAATGCCTTTGTGCCAACTTTTTGGAAATTTGTTGCTGCCATTCAATTCTAAGTTAAAGATCCATCCATCCATTTTCTACCGCTTATTCCCTTTGGGGTCACGGGGGGCGCTGGTGCCTATCTCAGCTACAATCGGGCGGAAGGCTTCGTACACCCTGGACAAGTCGCCTTATAATCACAGAAGTTAAAGATTATTTGCAAAAAAAAAATTAAGTTTCTCAGTTCAAACATTAAATATCTTGTCTTTGCAGTCTATTCAATTGAATATAAGTTGAAAATGATTAGCAAATCATTGTATTCTGTTTCTATTTATGTATTCTGTTTTTATTTACCATTTACACAACCTGCCAACTTCACTGGTTTTGGGTTTTGTAAATGATTGTATGTTTATTATTTAATTGTGTCCTTTTTCACTACTCATCTTATAATTGAACTTTATTTTTAAATGCATATGGCAGACTTCAGAGACACGGAGTAGTTTGCAAGAAATGAAGCCCAACAATCACAGCGTTCGTCTAATCAGGTGAAACCAGGTAGTGGTGGCAAAGGTTGATGAGCTAGCAGAGTTACATTTTGGGGTACGTGTCCTTAAAAAGGACAACTGCAGAGGATTAGCGTGGCGACACAAGGCAGCGTGACGGATGCGCTAAGGCTTGCCTCGCCCCCACGGCGCCACCTGCAGTCGCTCAGGCTACTTTGTTTTCTCTCTTTGGAGGTGCTCATCCGTCTTAAGTGACAGTGGGAGATGCCACTTTGCACCCTGACAGATGTGACATGTCTGTTTGTTCCATAGTAGCACCCAGTTGAGTTTTATACATATATATACATATTAGGGGTGTGGGAAAAAATCGGTTCGGGTTTGAATCGCGATTCCCACGTTGTGCAATTCAGAATCGATTCTCATTTTTTTCCAAATCGTTTTTTTGTTGTTGTTTTTTTTAATCAATTCAACAAAACAATACACAACAGTACCATAAACAATGCAATCCAATTCCAAAACCAAACCTGACCCAGCAACACTCAGAACTGCAATAAACAGAGCAATTCAGAAGACACAAATACAACACAGAACAAACCAAAAGTAGTGAAAAAAAGAAGAATATTATCAACAACAGCATTAATATTAGTTATAATTTCAGCATCAGTGATTAAAAATTTCTCATTGACATTATCATTAGACATTTATAAAAATTAAAAAAAAGAACAATAGTGTCACAGTGGCTTACATTTGCATCGCATCTCATTAGCTTGACAACACACTGTGTCCAATATTTTCACAGGTATAATATATATACATACATGTATGTATGTATGTATATATATATATATATATATATATATATATATATATATATATATATATATATACATATATATATATAAATATATGTATTAGTATACATACAAACATATATTTGTACACATATACATGTATACATACATATATATTCATATATACGTATATACATTTCCATCAATCCACATATATATATATATATATACATACATACATATATATATATATATACATACATACATATATATATATATATATATACATACATACATATATATATATATATATATACATATATATATATATATATATATATATATATATATATATATATATATATATATTTTTTTTTTTTTTTTTTTTTTTTTTAATTTAAAACATTTTTTTTTTTTTTGGGGGTGGCATGGCTTAGTGGGTAGAGCGGCCGTGCCAGAAACCTGAGGGTTGCGGGTTCGCTTCCCACCTATTGACATCAAAGTCGCTGCCGTTGTGTCCTTGGGCAGGACACTTCACCCTTTGCCCCCAGTACCACTCACACTGGTGAATGAATGATGAATGAATGATTGGTGGTGGTCGGAGGGGCCGTAGGCGCAAACTGGCAGCCAAGCTTCCGTCAGTCTACCCCAGGGCAGCTGTGGCTACATATGTAGCTTACCAGGTGTGAATGAATGATGGGTTCCCACTTCTCTGTGAGCGGTCTGAGTATATAACAATAGAAAAGCGCGATATAAATCTAATCCATTATTATTATTATTACAAAGATAAAATAAGTCACATTTTTGGTTCGTTTAATAGTTAAAACAAATGTATATTATTGCAATCAGTTGATAAAACATTGTCCTTTACAATTATAAAAGCTTTTTTTTAAAAATCTACAACTCTGCTAGCATGTCAGCAGACTGGGGTAGATCCTGCTGAAATCCTATGTGTTGAATGAATAGAGAATCCTTTTGAATCGGACGAATATCGTTTTTGAATCGAGAATTGCGTTGAATCGAAAAAATGGATTTATAATCGAATCGCAACCCCAAAAACCGATATTGAATCGAATCGTGGTACACCCAAAGATCCTCAGCCCTAATATATATATATATATATATATATATATATATATATATATATTTACATATATATTAGTATACATACAAACAAACAAACATATTTGTACATATATACATATGTATATATTCATATGTACGTATATACATTTCCATCCATCCACATATATATACATACATATATGTGTGTATATATATATATGTATGTATATATATATATATATATATATATATATATATATATATATATATATATATATATTAGTATACATACAAACAAACATATATTTGTACACATATACACATGTATATATTCATATATACATGTATACATTTCCATCAATCCACATATATATATATATATATATATATATATATATATGTGGATTGATGGAAATGTATACATGTATATATGAATATAACTGTGTGTATATATATATACACACTGTTATGAACACAAAACAAATACATTTAAATAAAATAAGGAAAAAATAAATTACTATACCTAAATAGTACAAAATACGTAAATGAAATCCAATAAAAAACGTATTTACATTTCAACTTACAAACATGTAAATACAAAACCCAAAACCCAGTGAAGTTGGCACTTTGTGTAAATGGTAAAAAAAAAACCAGAATACAATGTTTTGTGAATCCTTTTCAACTTATATTCAGTTGAATGGAGTGCAAAGACAAGATATTTAATGTTCAAACTGAGAAAGGTGTTTGGTTTTTTTTGCAAATAATCCTTACCTTAGAATTTCATGGCAGCAACACTTTGCCAAAAAGTTGGCACAGGGGCATTTTTAGCACTGTGTTATATGGCCTTTCCATGAGCTGAGGAAACCAATTTTTGAAGTGTTTCAGGTGGAATTCTTTCCCATTTTTGCTTGATGTACAGCTTACCGGTAAGTTGTTCAACAGTCCGGGGTCTCCATTGTCTTATTTTAGGCTACATAATGCGCCATACATTTTCAATGGGAGACAGGTCTGGACTATAGGCAGGCCATTTTAGTCTTTTACTACGAAGCCACACGTGCAGATTGTGACTTGGCATTGTCTTGCTGAAATAAGTAGGAGCGTCCATGATGATGTTGCTTAGATGGCAACATTTGTTCCTTCAAAACCTTTCAGCATTAATGTTGCCTTCACATATGTGTTAGTTACCCATGCCTTGGGCACTATTACACCCCCATAACATCAAAGATGCTGGCTGTTGAACTTTGGCCTATAACAGTTCGGATGGTTCTTTTCCTTTTTGGTCTGCCAGACCACAGAACACTTTTCCACTTTGCATCAGTCCATCTTAGAACAGCTTCGGCACAGCGAAGCATTTCTGGGTGTTGTTGATAAATAGCTTTCACTTTGCATAGTACAGTTTTACCTTACACTTAAAGATGTAGCAACCAACTGCAGTTACTGACAGTGGTTTTCTGAAGTGTTCCTGAGACTATGTGGTGATATCCTTTACACTCTGATGTCACTTTTTGATGCAGTACTGCCTGAGGGATCCAAGGTCACGGGCATTGCCGCTTATGTGCAGTGATTTCTCCAGATTCTCTGAACCTTTTAATGATATTACGGACCATAGATGGTGAAATCCCTAAATTCCTTGCAATAACTGGTTGAGAAATGTCGTTCTTAAACTGTTCGACAATTTGCTCACAGATTTGTTTACAAAGTGGTGACCCTTTGTCCACCCTTGTTTGTGAATGCTTAAGCATTTCATGGAAGCTGCTTTTATACTCAATCATGGCACCCACCTGTTCCCCATTAGCCTGTTCACCTGTGGGATGTTCCAAATAAGTGTTTGGTGAGCATTCCTCAGCTTTCTCACTCTTTTTTGACACTTGTACCAGCTTTTTTGAAACATGTTGCAGCCATCAAATTCACTTATATTCCTTATATTCAATATTTGCAAAAATGTCACCAGTTCGAACATTAAGTATCCTGTCTTTGTAGTCTGTTCAATTGAATATAGGTTGAAAAGGATTTGCAAATAAAAGATAAATGGGTTGTACTTGTATAGCGCTTTTCTACCTTTAAGGTACTCAAAGCGCTTTGACACTACTTCCACATTTACACATTCACACACTGATGGAGGGAGCTGCCATGCAAGGCACTAACCAGCACCCATCAGGAGCAAGGGTGAAGTGTCTTGCTCAAGGACACAACGGACGTGACGAGGTTTGTACTAGGTGGGGATTGAACCAGGGACCCTCAGGTTGCGCACGGCCACTCTGCCACTGCGCCATGCTGTCCCAAATCATAGTATTCTGTTTTTATTTACGATTTACACAACGTGCCAACTTCACTGGTTTTGGGTTTTGTAGAATATTAAAAAATAAACGACTAAATTATTAAAACTAATAAATTTCCAAAAAATTTATTAAAAAGAGAAATAAACATGTTTTATTTGACCATATTTTAAAAAATATTTTAAATTAACAAATTCAAATTAAAAATATATGAGTAAACCTAAATTTAAAGACATTTAAATTTTAATTTGCAAAAAATGGTATTTGAAAAAATTAATTTAATTAAAATAGTATAAAAAGCAGAAGAAACAATTATAAGAATAAATTAATATACTTAGTTAAAAACATTTAATTTGTAGTTCACAAAAAAATTGAGGAAATTAAATTTAGATTAAAAACATTTAAATTTACAAAGAAATTAGATAGAAAAAAAATAAATTAATTAATATACTTACATTTGAAATTTGTAAATACTTTGAATCGAGAAGATAAACGAACATGAATGAATACACTCAAACTTAAAAAACACATCTTTAAATCATCGTTTTTAAAAGGTCTTAATTGACACACGTATGCATCAGCTTGACCTCTGCAGTTGAAAGGAATCCTATTGTTGTCATGGCAACCTTTTTTCTAAACAGGATAGAATAGGTTTTAGTTTCCATGGTAACAGCAGGAAGCAGAGATGTTTTTAAGTTACATGGTGAGTGAAAGAATGTGTGTGTGTGTGTGTGTGTGTGTGTGTGTGTGTGTGTGTGCGTGCATGCGTGTCTTACCTCTGTGATGTGTGTTTATATTTCTGCCTGAAAAAAAAACAAAAAAACACAAGTATGATTGGTGACAGTTTTGTGTGGACACAACTTTCCCAAAATGTACACTTTTATCAGAGCTCCACGCATAAGGTGTATGTTTGGAAGACTTGCATGCCGTCAGACACACACACACGCACGCACACACACACGCGCACACAACAACATGGTGCAAACCAAAGGACATATAAAGCCATCTCCATCTTTGTTTGCTGCATGGAAGGCACTTGTGTGGGGTTGCCAAGGAAACTGGCCAGCGACATACACAAATATGTGTTCCTGCACACGGCAGGAACCTGTTGGTTTAATCTCAATCACACAAACACACACACACACACACACACACACACACACACACACCTAATGATTCCAGTCTCGCTGCGACACCCTTCATAGACTGATGACGGCCATCTTGGACTCGTTGGAGCTCTTTAACCGTCTGACGGTGTTTTGGCTTGCCAGCGTTGTAGTTGTCCACTTCTGCTGCACATGGGCATAAGTGAGAGACTTTTGGACTGGATGAGTCTCCCTCACACCTTGGACTTGCCAGCGTGTGTGTGTGTGTACGTCTATCTAGCAAGACGTTCAATCCTGTTTTAGAGTGCAGTCGGGTTGCCTCCACCAAGGCAGTAGCAGCACACTTCCTGGTTTGGGAACAGGACGGGAAAAACTGTTCCCTCGGAGTCCAATAATTGTGGACTTGTGCTATTCTCACTAGATATATGTAACTCTCATTGATGCAGAACTTAGAAATGTCCAAAAAGTGCCAGAGTGCACTTGGTCAAGTTCTAGCAGGTCCTGACTGGCTGCTTGGCAAGGCTGTGATGTTGCAATTGTTTCACGTGCGCGCACACACACACGCACACACGCGCGCACACACATATGCACACGCACACCACGCTCCCATCCTCTTGACATCCTTCTCAGCAGCACATGACATCATCAGTATGACATCATCAGTGTGACGTCATCAGCTGCAGCACTTCCTCTTTACTTACATTCCCTTAAGACGATTCAGAACTTGACTGTTGTGGGTCTGATCCAAAAGATCCACAAAGTCCTGCATCTCCTCCTGCTCCTCGTCCCAGCCGTCTTGTGCCTCCTTTGCGTTCACCTGCTGCACTTTCAGCAGAGCCTGGTCCATGTGTTGTTCCTCCACCTTATGCACCTCCTCTTTCTCTTCCTTCTCCTCCTGAAGCACCACCTTCATTTGTTGCTCTTCTCCTTGTTGCACTTCCTCCACCTGCTTCACCTCCTTTTCCTTATTAAGTACCTCCTCCATGTTTTGCTTTTCTTCCCCTGCTTCAAGCTGGAGCACCTCCTCTTTCTCCCCCCGCTGGCCATTTAGATGCACCTCCTCAGTTGGATTCTCCTCTTCATCCTGCACCTGTTTTTCTTCCAACTCTTCCTCCTCCGGCACCTCCTCCTCCTCTCCCACCATTATCACCTCGTTGTGTCTTTGCACCTCCTCCATTTCTCTGTCTTCCTCCTTCTGCACCTCCTCAGTTGGATCCACCTCTTCCTCCTTCTGCACCTCTTTTTCTTCCAACTCTTCCTCCTCCTCTCCCAATATTATCACCTCATTTTGTCTTTGCACCTCCTCTATTTCTTGCTCTTCCTCCTTCTCCACCTCCTCAGTTAGATCCACCTCTTCCTTCTTCTGCACCTCCTTTTCTTCCAACTCTTCCTCCTCCTGCACCTCCTCTTCTTCCAACTCTCCCTCCTTCTGCATCTCATTTTCTTCCCCCTCTTCCTCCTCCAGCACCTCCTTTTCTTCCAACTCTCCCTCCTCCTGCACATCCTTTTCTTCCAACTCTCCCTCCTCCTGCGCCTCCTTTTTTTCGCAATCTCCCTCCTTCTGCATCTCCTTCTCAACCACCCCCTCCTCCTCCTGCACCTCATTTTCTTCCACCTCTTCCTCCTTTGGCACCTCCCTTTCTCCCACCTTTTCCTCCTCCTGCACTTCCTTTTCCTCCACCTCTTCCTGCACCTCCTTTTCTTTCACCTCTTCCTCTTTCTGCATCTCCCTTTCTTCCAACTCTTCCTCCTCCTGCACCTCCCTTTCTTCCACCTCCTGCACCTCCCTTTCTTCCAACTCTTCCTTCTTTTGCACGTCTTTTTCTTCCACGTCTTCCTCCTTCTGCACCTTCTTATATTCCAACTCTTCCTCCTTCTGCACCTCCTTTTCTCCCATCTCTTCTTCCTCCTGCACCTCTTCCTCTCCCACTAGTAGCATTTCCTCCATTTCTTGCTCTTCCAGATGCTCATCCTCAGTTGGATCCTCCTCCTGCACCTCCTCTGCTCCAATTAGTAGCACATCCTCCGTTTCTTGCTGGTCGTCCTCCTCCTCCACTTGTAGCATCTCCCTCATTTGTTGCTCTTCTGCCAGTTTCTCCACCTGCTCCTGCGTCGCCTCGACATTCTGCGGCACCACCAGCTCCAGGTGTTGGTCTCCGTCCTCCTGCTCCTCCTCCTCACGTACCTCCTGGCTCTCCGCTTCCTCAAGTTTCATCTCTTCTACCTTCTTCTCGGGGGACAGCGCTGACTCCTCCGCGTTCATGTCGGCATGGAGGAGAAGGCGAGAGGTTGTCGGCCGGTTGTCAGACTGCCAACATGGATGCCAGTCGGTGTGGGGAGAAGACGGGAGTTCATCCAACTTGCCGTGACGTCACCGGGGCGCCCGACCGGGGAACGTCGATGATTTTCGTTGCGTTCCCACGCAGGAGGCAAGGGGGTAAAAGTTGACGGGCGGGAGAGGCAAGAAGGGAAGATTGTCTGCTGGACTCGGCGCTCCGACACTGGCGCTGAGCGATGCGGCTCCTCGTCCCGGAGAATCGCCGTGGCAACGCAGGAAGGAAGTGAAGACGAGAGAGAGAGAGAACAAGAGAGAGAGAGAGAAAGAGAGAGAGAGAGAGAGAGAGAGAGAGAGAGAGGATGAGGCGGGAGCAGAGAACATTACATGGCATTGCCATGGTAACGACAAAGCTGTTACTAAGAGTGATGGAATCCTGCACACAGAACTCCTTCTCCTCCTTCGTTTCGCCACCTCCCATCTACATCAACACTCAGAAAAAGGAGGAAGAAGTCCGCCTCCCGTCACCATGACAACATAAGGTTAGCATTCAGTCATACAAGTTAAGAGCCGTTCTGGTCCTTTTGCTTGTTTTAAAAAAAAAATCCCACCTAGTCTTGATCTGATTGGTCGATCCGTGGACACGCCTCGCCATGCTGCATTTGCTCTTGACTGAACGCCGCGTCAGGGCGTCAGCTGCTATTGGCTGAAGGTCACCTGACAGGCACAAGGGTGTGAGACCACTTCCAACTCAGGTTTTTAAGAAGCATGATAACCGCTTAACCCCGAGCATCCTTTTGCCGGGCGCGACATGGGGCCCTGTATGGCATACTTGTCTACATTTGCTTTTGAAATAAAGGGACATTTTGTGAAAAGCAACTTTGCACCTTCGACACAAATTCATTTACTGGCCAGCTTTTATTTTGAAGGCCTGACCTGACCAAATTCAGGGTGCAAAGAAAATGTATTTTTTTCACTGAAGCTGAAATATGCAAACTTTATGGGATGCCATTAAAAGTTCAAATGTATCATGTGTGTCAGATCTTGACTTTTTTTGCGCTTCACGTTTCAATACCATGGCCAAAAAAACAAACAAACAAAAAAAATGCCCATTTTGGATCATGTAAAATCACTCATAATTATTTAACACATTTTAAATCCAGTTTAACACATGAAGAAACAATTTCAAACATCCTTTGGTTGGAAAATGTTTCGATAACGGACTTGTGGATTGATACCAGAAGTTTAATTAATCCATTTAATCATTAAAATAATAATAATGAGTGTAATATATATATAATCATATATTACATTATATAGTAATATTATATATAATTAAAAAAATAATACAAATGATAAAAATTAAATGAACAGTTAAATATTTATTTACATTGAATTATATACACATAAATCTGAGATTTTTTTTTACTGACTATATCAATCAATCAATCAATGTTTACTTATATAGCCCTAAATCACTAGTGTCTCAAAGGGCTGCACAAACCACTACAACATCCTAATGATTATTATTGTCAGTAAATTGTGCTATCTGACACATGTATTTACTAAAAGCTTTATCATTAATAAGGACACTTTTATTTTGTTACCAAGCTTACACACCTTGATTTATTTCCGATCATTTCATAGAAACCTGGTGGCGAGCTTAAGAGGATATAACACAATGCATGATGGGACAGTCTGCAAAGCGACAATTCATACATCAAAGTTGATACAAGAGTGCAGATGTAGAAAACGCAGACTCTATGATTCTATCTTAGCTTTTACTCGATCACGTGAATCAGCAGCCGTCCAAAGGTTGTCGGCTCCAAAAATAGAAAGTCTAAAAATGATCATCAAAGTAAAACGTGTCATGATGATTTTTACACTTCCTTTGGAGTGAACCAACTAAATATCCACGGTTAATTTTGTTATTGGACCAATAGGAGGTGGATATTTATGTTTGTATTCACAAAACTCTGTTTAATTGTTCCAATGTTGTTAATATATTCATACATCTGAAATAATGAGAGTTGTGGGTGATTAAAGCCAAATAGTTTGAATTAGTTTTTCCCTAAACATGTTGATGGATTATAAAGCGGATTTTGTTCAATATTGTTGAATTGATCGCAATTAAGCCTGCCAATAAAACATTTATTTGCCTAAAATGTGTCGTATTTGGAATACATCATGATTAACCAGTTAAAGACAAAATCACAAAGGAATAGTTTGCACTAGGGCTGGGCACCGTTCACCTTAGAACCGATACAGTACCAATATCCGGTACCTGGGAATTGATACCCGTACTCAATGATGCCGATTTTCTGTACTTTTGTGTGTGTTAATAATCATTAATTGTCTATTTTTTATTCAAAAATTAGCGGATTTTGTTGTAATATCCCATTTTTGAGTCTCATTTGCAGGTATGAGATCATGTTGCAATTACAGTTGTAAGTCCCAAACATTTGATGGCAGTAGTGTATAGTTTAAAGTGTTTTTGTTGTTGCGCCCTACAAGGTGTTAATCCTGTAAGTATTGTACTTATTACGCATCCCCCTGTGTGTTTGCCAAGTGCATCTTAGTTGTAGTTTTAATTAACGTAGTTGGAATTGTTTGAATGGCAATGTAAAATCGCTAATGCTAATCAGTAGTATGTCAAGAGCAATATATACAAGCATCAAGTTTGTTCATTTTTGGAAAAGTGGAACCTTACTTTGTCTACGTTGGAGCATTTTTTTATTCTGTCAATTTCTTTGTTGCCGTTGAAAGTTGCAACATTACCTTGAGGTAGTTTGGCTGAGTCTGCTCTCAGTGCTGCCTGAGTGACCAAGTGCCTAAATGAATCAACTCACAATTTATCATCAGTTTAGTGTCAGTCTCTGACCATCAAAAATTAAGTAATGACCATTTAAGTGGTGATGGTGAGGAGCAGTTGGCACGGCCAGGCTGCGCCAACTACAAATGGGTATATAAAAGTACTGACCCATCAGCAAATCAGTGTGTCATAATTACCATTTGTACCAATTATGACCAAGATCTGAATTTGTGGGGCCCATGTTGAAAGTTCTGTGGCGAACCATAAGATCAAAGTTTGTCGCCATGCCACGCCCAGATCCTATAACATGGGTAAATTCCTTCACAATTTATCATCGCCCATCTGTGTAGTATCCGTCAATTTAACCGCAACTCGTTTGGTCAAAGTCCCTCGGAGGAGTTCATTAAAGTACGACCCCTGTTTTTGGGATAAAAAATGGCATACGGAAACCTAGATGGCCGACTTTGTGTTTGTTTTCAAATATGGGTTCTAGAGACCTTTACGTGCGTCCTGTCATGATCGACGTCTCCAGCAATTTTCGTGATGATACTTGAATCTTATGGAAGGAGCCATTTTTTTGCAAATTTTTAAGGGGGTGCTGGCGAATCCATTTTTCTAGATTCCGTGTTTGGTAACCACAAAATGTAAACTTTTTTACGTTTTTGGGTCCTCAAAATTGTGCAGTAAAGTGATGATGAAAGTACGATAACATTCTAGAAAGTTTGTATTTAGTATCTAAATCATGGGTATATATATATATATATATATATATATATATATATATATATTATTTTATTTTTTTAAATCCGTTCTTTCTAATTCATTTTCTACCGCTTGTTACTTTTGGTGTCTCCAAGCAGCTCAGGCAAATCATATTGTCATAATCGCGCTTGGACTATTATATATATATATATATATATATATATATATATATATATATATATATATATATATATATATATATATATATATATATATATGCGTTAGGTCAGGAAAAACACAGGGGCTATTTCATCCCTACAAGCCTGTTTCGCAGGTTTCCCAGCTCTTCAGGGGATTTTATTGAAGTGTCTGTGGTTGCTACATATATAAATGCTACATATATATATATAGGGTACATTACATGGGGATGTGTCCATGATGAGACTGGCACAGAAGCAAGGCACTATTGTGTAACAATGGCCACACCCCCATGTAAGGTACCCTATATATATGTATCAACTACGAACTTCAATAAAATCCCCTGAAGAGCAGGGAAACCCGCAAAACAGGCTTGTAGGGATGAAATAGCCTCTGGGTTCTACTCTATCCCGGTATTTAGCACTGTGCAATGTGCATATTATATTAATACCATGAATATCCATCCATCCATTTTCTACTGCTTATTCCCTTTTGGGGTCACAGGGAGCGCTGGCGCCTATCTCAGCTACAATCGGGCGGAAGGCGGGGTACACCCTGGACAAGTCGCCACTTCATCGCAGTACCATGAATATATAATTAAAAGTTATTAGAGTTGAATATCAAGAGCATGGGCAAGTTTGACTCCTACTAAGTGTGGAGAGAATATTTTGCATTTTTCCCATCATGCCTTGCAATGGATTTAAATGGGTATAATTCTGAATTGGATATGGTGGTTGGCTATTTTTTTTTTATAATATCCACAAAGTTCAACGAGCTGGTTGTGTTATGTGTGACCATTTTTGATGACTTTTTGTGTTGTTTGAATTTTTCCATCCTGCGTCATGACTAGGGAAGGTTGTCTGGATTGGGTCATATAATTAAATGCTGTGCCAACTATCCCTAGAAAGTCCACTCCATCGTCACTGGGTGAGTCAGAAACATTGTCCACAAGACAATGACAATAAGGCACCTTTTAGACCGCCTGATGTCTACATTTAACAGGTAAACGCAGTGGGCAACAGTTTCAATAAAGGCCTACTGAAATTAGATTTTCTTATTTAAACAGGCATAGCAGGTTCATTCTATGTGTCATACTTGATCATTTCAAGATATTGCCCTATTTTTGCTGAAAGGATTTAGTCGAAAACATCGACGATAAAGTTCGCAACTTTTGGTGCTGAGAAAAAAGCTTCGCCTTTACCGGAAGTCGCAGACGATGACATCACAAGGGTGAGGGCTCTTCACGTCATCACATTGTTTTTAATGGGAGCCTCCAGCAGCAAGAGCTATTCGGACCAAGAGAATGACAATTTCCCCATTAGTTTGAGCGAGGATGAAAGATTTGTGGATGATGATAAGGATAGCGAAGGACTAGAAAAAAAAATAATAATAAAATAAAATAAATAGCGACGGCTCCGGGCGGTGGCAGTGTGAGCGTTTCAAATTTAATTAGACACATTTACTAGGATATTTTTGGAAGATCCCTTATCTGCTTATTGTTTTAATAGTGTTTTAGTGAGATTGTAAAGACATACCTCGAGGTCGGATGGCTGCGGTGAACACGCAGTGTCTCAGAGAGAAGCCGAGGAGCCAAGCTCACAGCTGCCTATTAAACAGATACTGCAGGAAGACGAATAATCCAATGATGTCTCCGGTAAGATATATATCACAATATTCCCATCCAAAAACATGCTGGTTGACGTAGAGAAACATGTTCGCTTGACCGCTCTGTGTTAAAAACAAAGAAACACCGGCTGTGTCTCGGTGCTAAAGACAGCTGCAATACACCGCTTTCCACCAACAGCATTGTTCTTTATAGTCTCCATTATTAATCGAACAAATTACAAAAGAATCAGCAACACAGAAGTCCAAATTACTGTGTAATTATGCAATGAAAAGAGACGACTTTTAGCCGTAACTGGTGCTGAGCATCGGGGGCGGTACCTCTGGATTGGCAGACCGGGGTGGTGGTCCCTCTCTTTAAGAAGGGCGACCGGAGGGTGTGTTCCAACTATCGTGGGATCACACTCCTCAGCCTACCCGGTAAGGTTTATTCAGGTGTACTGGAGAGGAGGCTACGCCGGATAGTCGAACCTCGGATTCAGGAGGAACAGTGTGGTTTTTGTCCTGGTCGTGGAACTGTGGACCAGCTCTATACTCTCGGCAGCGTTCTTGAGGGTGCATGGGAGTTTGCCCAACCAGTCTACATGTGCTTTGTGGACTTGGAGAAGGCATTCGACCGTGTCCCTCGGGAAGTCCTGTGGGGAGTGCTCAGAGAGTATGGGGTACCGGACTGTCTTATTGTGGCGGTCCGCTCCCTGTATGATCGGTGTCAAAGCTTGGTCCGCATTGCTGGCAGTAAGTCGGACACGTTTCCAGTGAGGGTTGGACTCCGCCAAGGCTGTCCTTTGTCACAGATTCTGTTCATAACTTTTATGGACAGAATTTCTAGGCGCAGTCAAGGCGTTGAGCAGTTCCGGTTTGGTGGCCGCAGGATTAGGTCTCTGCTTTTTGCAGATGATGTGGTCTTGATGGCTTCATCTGGCCGGAATCTTCAGCTCTCACAGGATCGGTTCGCAGCTGAGTGTGAAGCGACCGGAATGAGAATCAGCACCTCCAAGTCCGAGTCCATGGTTCTCACCCGGAAAAGGATGGAGTGCTATCTCCGGGTTGGGCAGGAGACCCTGCCCCAAGTGGAGGAGTTCAAGTACCTAAGAGTCTTGTTCACGAGTGGGGGAAGAGTGGATCGTAAGATCAACAGGCGGATCGGTGCGGCGTCTTCAGTAATGCGGACGTTGTAGCGATCCGTTGTGGTGAAGAAGGAGCTGAGCCGGAAGGCAAAGCTCTCAATTTACCGGTCGATCTACGTTCCCATCCTCACCTATGGTCATGAGCTTTGGGTCATGACCGAAAGGATAAGATCACGGGTACAAGCGGCCGAAATGAGTTTCCTCCGCCGGGTGGCGGGGCTCTCCCTTAGAGATAGGGTGAGAAGCTCTGCCATCCGGGAGGAGCTCAAAGTAAAGCCGCTGCTCCTCCACATCGAGAGGAGCCAGATGAGGTGGCTCGGGCATCTGGTCAGGATGCCACCCGATCATCTCCCTAGGGAGGGGTTTAGGGCACGTCCAACCGGTAGGAGGCCACGGGGAAGACCCAGGACACGTTGGGAAGACCCAGGACACGTTGGGGAGACTAAGTCTCCCGGCTGGCCTGGGAACGCCTCGGGATCCCCCGGGAAGAGCTGGACGAAGTGGCTGGGGAGAGGGAAGTCTGGGCTTCCCTACTTAGGCTGCTGTCCCCGCGACCCGACCTCGGATAAGCGGAAGATGATGGATGGATGGATGGATGGTGTTGAGCTAATATTTCCTGACAGTCCGTGACGTCACGCGAACGCGTCATCATTCCGCGACATTTTCAACAAGAAACTCCACGGAAAATTTAAAATTGCAATTTAGTCAACTAAACCGGCCGTATTGGCATGTGTTGCAATGTTAATATTTCATCATTGATATATAAACTATCAGACTGCGTGGTCGGTAGTAGTGGGTTTCAGTAGGCCTTTAAGTACTGTGACAAATGTGACATTGTCTCACTCTACTGGTCAATAAAGACGGTTGGCTTTTTGTCCAAATTATTTTGTATCAATTGTTCAGTTTTTTAACAGCCGAGTGTGATGTTTGCAGAAAAAATGTCATGGCAACGGTGTGATTGGCCTTCCTGCTAATAGAACCCAAATTGTCTCTTCACTAATCAACACTCGAGAGACAAACAATTACACTCCTGCGTGGGGGCGGGCCCAGCTGTGTGTGTGTGTGTGTAATGTATGCAAAGGAGACATACAACATGAACACAGCCGAGAGTCACTTTGTGCCTTTTCTCTCCTACGTCAAATCAAAGTTCTTATTTGAGAAGATCGATCGAGAAGTTCTACAAAGTCCCTCTGCAGGAATCGAACATCGACAAAACTGGTAGCGAAGGCAAAATCTGACCTGTTCTCGCTGGCCGGGGCGGTGACCCTCTGCGTGGCGTGGCGGTCATCACGACAAGAACCTTGGTGTCCAGGCTGGAGCAGAAGGACCCCATGGTCAAGCGGAGGTTCAAGTCACCTCCGCGTAGGGGCGGACATCCTGCACTCGTGATGCCCTTGGTGGTCTGAGCACATCGCAGCCTATCGAGGGGGAGGAGAAGGACCTGTGGTCTGGGTCATATTATGGGATGGAGAGTTAGGAGCAGAAGTATTTGGACGGTAATGTTGTCTTTCTGCAGTTTGTCATAATTTCTCCTCTCATATATTTCGGGTCGTCATGGATGTGAACAAAAATCTCTACAATGACATTTTTTTGGAGGTTTGACATGTAGACGAGCATTCTTGCTGTATTTATTTCATTTATCGCTTTGCAAAGAAAAATACACAAAAGATGCACGGACTGACAGCAACAAAAAACAAAAACACGTCATTATTAGCGACACACCAGCTAAAAAAAAACATTTTCAAAAATTGCAGGAAGAATTTGCATAATTCAATTCAAAACGACTCTTTCATAGAGAGAAACAGCGGCCTCATGTGGTAAAGTTTGCTACTCCTTGATTTCTTCTGTTGCTCATTGGGACTCCTACTAGAACAGGGGTGTTAAACTCATTTTAGATCCGGGCCACACGGAGAAAAATTTAATTCCGACTGGGCTTGTAAAATCACGGCACGATAACTTAAAAATAAAGACAACTTCAAATAGTTTTCTTTGTTTAAAAAAATAACAAGCACATTCTGAAAATGTACAAATCATAATGTTGTTGTTTTTTTTTTCACTTACATGTAGCGGGTAATAGTATTCTACTTTCATTTGTCGTTTTTTTTACTTTCTGAATAAATTATGTGATGATGTTCATCAGTCAACTCATTGATATTAATTTTCAATCTATGAAGATAAAAAATATTATCAAAATCAAATTACAGAATGTTTATTATGTAGTTTGCTAATTTTCCTTGACGTATGCACTAACAGCATGTCGTTGTTATTTTTTTTTTACATATGTAGCATCATTTACAAAGATCCAAAAAATTGCTATTGCAACAACTAGTGGACACATTTAAAACAGCAGTTTCTTTCATTCAGAAAGGTTCTGCTCATTTTTATACTTGCAAACTCATCTCGCGGGCCAGATAAAACCTGTTTGCAATCCTGTTTTATGTTTGACACCCCTGCACTAGAAGGTGCTTCTGTGTGCTAACAAAAAACAAAAATAGGCAATTTTAGTGACACACCACCTAAACAACACTTCAATTTTTAAAAACTGCACAAAGAATCTGCATAATTCAATTCAAAACGACTCTTTCACAGAGAGAAACAGCGACCTCTTCTGGTAAAGTTTGCTACTCCTTGATTTCTCTCTTTGTTCATTGGGACTCCTTCCACTAGAGGGTGATGCTGGGTGTCAAACACATTTACATCGTAAAAAGATCAAATTCTTCCCTTCGTCTTCTCGAGCGTTTTCAGTGTTTGCTGGCAGCCGTCTTCTCCGCCTGGTACTTCCTCAGCTGGTTCAAGAAGCCGGGGTTGGGGCAGGTGGCAGGCCGGGCTGCCGCGACAACGGAGAGGGCATCGTCGAAGGACCGGTCGTCACAAGACATCAGGTAGCCGATGACTGCCGCCGGAGCCCGAGAGATGCCAGTGTTGCAGTGGACCAAGACCACGCCTTTCTGAGGGCGGCATCACGTTTGTTATTAGCAATGAAATCTTCAACAGAACAATTCAGACCACAAGTGTCAAACGTGCGACCCGTATCCGGCCTGTGAAAAGCTTTAATCTGGCCCGTGTGATGAGTTTGGGGAGTATAGAAATAGCTGCTATTCTAAATGTGTCCTCTTGATGCCGCCATGGCAATTATGGCACACGGTTTATACGGGGGCCAAACAAGCGTGCCAATAAGAGGTTCACAGTAATGCGTGACTGTGGCTCCTCCCCCTCGACCCAAAAGACACTTAAACCCTGCCGCTTACGTTTTCCGCTTTGTGCTTTTGGCACCCTCATTTCCCCAAAATGTCTCTGTCTAAAATGAGAAAAGTGGGCGCAGAGTGTAACTAAACCCTCTTGAATAGTTTGTTGAACTAGCACAGGATTATTGACGAATGAGGTATTTAATACGAGAATAGTGTTTTTGTATTTATTTGGTTCAACCCCAGACAGGCTGTGACTTCAAGTTTATTGTCTTTGCAGATACACCGAGACAACGTTCATTGTGTTCTTAATGGTGTTTTTGCAAAGGCACCATTTTTTTTAATCCAACTTTTTTTTATTGACTTTTTCACATATACAGAAAAAAAGTGCAAGTCGAAACAGTACAATTTTAAAGTCAGTGAATTCTTCATACCTTTACCCCTAAAACCACCCACCCACCCACCCACCCCACTCAGGTCGAACCAACCAGGGACACATGGCACAAACAACAAGTAAGACGAGAAAGACACACACATTCACACATACACCCATACAAGACCAAAAACAGAAAGAGACTAAAAGGAGAGAGAAAGGGAGGAAAAATATAAAAAATAAAATAAATAATACTAATACTAAATAAAAGGGAGATTATTCCTCATCTGCGTCTGGACATAAGTCAAGAGAGTTGACATGCAGTAAGAAAGGACTCCATGAACTTTCAAACACTTGAGCAGAGCCATTTAGTGAAAACCTAAGTTTTTCCAATTTTAAATTGTAAAGAACCTCTTTAATCCAACGCCCGTGTGATGGGGGGTGAGCCAGCTTCCAATTGAACAAGATCAGTCGCCTGGCCAGCAAGGTCGTAAAAGCACAGGGCATGTGTTATCAGGGCATATGCCGAAAATGGCTGACAATGGGTTGGAGGGAAAGTCTTGACCGTATGCCTTTCCGATAGTGTCAAAAATGTCCTCCCATAAGGAACATAATTTAGAGCAGGACCAGAACATATGGACATGATCAGCCGGAGATTGTTTGCATCTATTACAGGTATTGCTAACAGTGGGGTAGATTTTGGATAGTTTTGCATTAGTGTAGTGAATTTTATGGATTACTTTGCATTGGATGAGACCATGACGGGCACAAATCAAGGAGGAGTGGACCAGTTTCAGGGCAGAGTTCCAGAGTTTATCAGATATGTTGATGTTAAGATCGCTCTCCCACGAGGCTGTTATCACTGATAAAGAGTTTGGAGCAACTGAGCTTAAGGAGGTATAAATCACAGAGATACATTTTTTATGATTTGGGCTCAGAGATAGCAATGTATCTATAAGAGTTTCCGGGGGACGATTTGGGAAGTGTGGGAACTGCTTCTTTACGAAGTCCCTCACCTGAAAGAAACGAAAAAGGTGGGAGTTTGGCAAATCGTATTTGGAAGAAAGTTCAGCGAAGGATGAGAACACACCGTCTGTATAGAGGTCTTCCACAGTGGTGATACCGTGATCGTGCCAGGTCATAAATGCGGAGTCGGTAAGGGAAGGTTTAAATAATTGTTTTTTAAGTAGCGGAGTCAAAATAGATGGGCCCTGAAAACCCAAATGTTTCCTTAGCTGGATCCATATTTTCAAGGAGATCGATACAATGGTGTTTGCGCCTTCAAGTTTAAGTGGAAAGGGGAGTGGTGAGCATAAGCAAGAACGTAGTGAAAAGTGTGGAATTGCCGTTTCAAGGGATACCCAGGCCGGGAGGGTCTGAGAGCTTCCATCCATCCAGTATAGGAGTTTCTGTACATTAGCCGCCCAATAGTACTGTCTAAAATTAGGGAGTGCAAGCCCTCCCTCAGATTTGGGAGATTGTAGGACCGACTTGCGGATTCGGGCCGATCCGGCCCCCCATAAAAATTTGGATATTAGGCACCATTTTTTTTACCTCCAACCTGCAGAGTTTTGTCAACAGCAATATTTGGAATATGAACATTTTCAGAAAGTGCTTGTTCCTACTTTTGGCCAAAGTAAAACAAATAAACAAAACAATCTTGAAGTTCTCTTTGTTTTTAAGTTATCACGTAATGACTTTATCGGTGCGGAATAGATTTTCTTCCATTGGGCCTCTGAGCTAAAAATTAGTTTGACAGCGCTGATTTAGACACTTCCAGGCGAATGTGCAGTGCTGCCCGGTGGACACTAGAGGGTGTGAGAGACGAGCAGAAAGGAGGTGAAATCTTAGCTCCGCCTATCAGATGTTGACTGTGTTTAGTTAATAGTTATTTTGTGTCACTGGTTCCTCGTTAACGTCTCTGTTACATCTTCAGCCTGTCACTCACGTCTGGCCTTCACGTCCTAACACTTTAACACCCAATCACAAAAATAAATACATACCATTTGAAGCAAACACATTTTTTTTATTTGTCAGGAATTGAAATACTTTTTTTAAAAGTCCCAAATCAAGACAATTATCCAGATCAGCTCCTAAATGTAATCTCTTTGAGTTTTTAGAACTCTATCGGACATTGTGACATTTCCTGGAAAAAAGGGACCCAACACACATACTGTACAGCAGATTTGTACAGCTAAACGGGTACATATAATTTATACACACATACACATTGGCCCTTTAGACACATTTTTTTTCTCTCAATGTGGTTCCTGAGTCAAAATATTCGCTCAGCTCTGACATAAATCATGCCTCTCAGCTGGATAGAAGAAGGCTGAGGACCTGTTCCGACATGTTGGTACACTTTGACAGCCACTTTAGACTCAGAAATGGCGAGAACGACACAAAAAGTCACGTGGTTCCACCCCCATTTTCTTCGCGAGGATATTGAGTCATTCTTCATCTAAACGGGAATATATGAACATCCTAGCAGTCGGAATCCTAATGACAGCAGACCTCGTACCGTAAGTTATGTTTAATTGTTTGTTGGCTTTCATGAAGTCTGCAGTGAGTAATAATCAGTGATGTTGGAAAAAAGAAAAACGTCGTAAATACGTAAATATTAAATGTTATTATAAAATTTACAACATTACATTACATATATACTTCCATCATGTATATATTACATGTTATTATAAATGTTACAACATTACATATATACTTACATCATGTACATATTACATGTTATTATAAATGTTAATTCATTACATATATACTTACATCATGTATATATTACACATTAGAAATGTTACTACATAACATCATGTATATACTGTATTACATGTTATTATAAATGTTACTACATTACATATATAAATGTTACTACATAACATATATACTAACATCATGTATATATTTCATGTTATTATAAATGTTACTACATTACATAAATACTTATATCATGTATATAAAACCTTAGTGGAGGTATTTCGATGTTTTTAAGGGCCTTATAGTCAGAATAGAGTGACTCTTGTAGGCTACATTCTAAGCAAACTTTTGATCAAATTTATTTAATAGTTAGAATGCGTAAAAAAAAAATCTATCCATCATCATGTCTTTCATAATGCTCCTGAATGGGCAACATTTTTTAAAAACTGCAGTTCCCCCTTAACATTGTTTTAGTCTGTAACAGAACAGATTTAAAGTGCATCAATTTGCCTGAAATAAAAAAATGTTAATCCTCATTTAAACTACACATTTTTCCACTAACTTGTCCCGTTTTAATACTGAAAAACAGAATAAATAAATAATAATAAATCTAAATCAAGATTAACTTGTGAGCAAAATACATGAACCTACATAACAAAAAATGATAAATAGAATAGTGATTTTTTTTAATTTTCCTAATTAAAATGAGCAAATCCAAATTAATGGCTACAACGAGCACATTTTGTAGAGTACAGCTTTTTGAAGAATGATAATGCATGATAATGATAAAGACCATTTCCCGGGATTACAAGCCTCCCTGGCAACGCGCCGCGCCCGCCCCACTATTAGAGTTCACCCCACAAGTTCTACTCTCGTGTGTGACAATGTGTGCGGTCTCGCCTCCACCCGCAGAGACAAATGTGTTTTTTAATCATTAATTAATGTATTTTGTACAGTATATATACACTATCTTCACGTTATTGATATCTACTTATATAGAGTATATAGTAGCAATACACTTTGGATATGTTTGATCGTTACACTTGACAAACTTGTATTTGATATACGGAATTGCAAATGTATATATGGACTACGGATATATGGAGCTACGGTATGTGAATAAATATATCCAGATTTACGGGACACCTTGATTTTGTATTATAATATTATACAGTATTTGATTCTGTTCTGGTTGTCAAAAGTTTATCAAGTTAAGTTAAGTTAAGTTAAAGTACCAATGATTGTCACACACACACCAGGTGTGGTGAAATTTGTCCTCTGCATTTGACCCATCTCCTTGATCACCCCCTGGGAGGTGAGGAGAGCAGTGGGCAGCAGCATTGCCACGCCCGTGAATCATTTTTGGTGATTCAACCCCCAATTCCAACCCTTGACGATGAGTGCCAAGCAGGGAGTTAAAGGGACCCATTTTTAAAGTCTTTGGTATGACTCGGCTGGGATTTGAACTCACAACATACCAATCTCAGGGCGGACACTCTAACCACTAGGCCACTTATCAAGTGCAATGTTCATACGTGTCCAAAGTTTATTACTATTGTATTTGTATTATTATTATATAATTATTATTTAGAACGATGCCGACACTCAAGCGGATTGGATGCTGCGACGTCATCGCCATGACGACAGCGATAAGGAGGGTCATTAGCAGCCAGATGGCCTGCTGGGTAACGTGAGACACTTTTTCAAAGCAAAATCATCAGTCTGATGATGGCTGGAGTTACCACAAAGTGTGCGCACATTTCATCATCGACACACGTCCTGTAATCAAAGCCGGCCGATAGCGCCCTAATGGCCGCGCGCGGTGTCGTGTTCGGGTTAGGGCTAAAACAGCCTGGGTGACCCTGAGATGTGATCCGCACGCCGATGAGGGAAACACGAAACAAAACTTTCATGCATTATTGAGCAGCGCTGGAGGAGCAATGGGACATCTCAGGCTAACATCTTTACATGCTCTCTTTCCTAATCCTTTGCAAGTGGACTATCAACGCATCACATGACATTTCCCTTATTGATTTATTGGGGAAATATGCAATTCCCAGCAGACACAAAACAATAAAACAACGTTGAGAACATGTTGGATTAGGTCCTGACGTGGAGCAACACAAACACAACGTTGAAACAACATGCATTTTGACAACGTTTAATCAATGTTGGGTTCTGACGTTGATTTGCCATTAAAAATTTGGTCATTTTCCAACCAATATTCTACAACTCAAATACAACGTTGAATCAACATGCTTTTTAACAACGTTTAATCAATGTTGAGTTCTGACGTTGATTTGACCATTGAACTTTGGTCATTTGCCAACCAAAGACTTGAATCCAACATTACACAAAAATATTGGGGGTGAAATCCCCATTACTTATTCACGGGCGCGGCACCGCTGCTGCCCACTGCTCCCCTCACCTCCCAGGGATGATCAAGGGTGATAGGTCAAATGCAAAGAATAATTTCGCCACATCTATCATGTGTGTGACAATCATTGGTACTTTAACTTTAATATTGTCTCAATTTAAAAATACAGCTATTTTGCAACGTTGTTTCAAAGTCAGTTTTAAAGGATACAATGTATAATAAATGTTGTATCAATGTTTTGTGCCTGCTGGGTTGGCTCACCGATTATCATTATCATTTTCTGATGGCCACAGTTTGACCTTGGAACAGACCATTTCTATAAACATTGCACAAGTGATGCAAACTTGCTAGTTATACTAAAAAGATCCACTTTTAGCGTGACAACGTCACCAAAGTACCTCCGCCCGAGCCTGCAGGATGAAGTCACAACATTCCTGAAGGTGCGGCACCAGGTCTGTGTCGGGCTGGTCCAGGATGCTGACTGTCTTGTAGACGAACAGGTCGGGGAAGACGTTCTCCACGCCAAATGCCACGTTGAGGATGTGCGACACCTGACGAGCGGGTAGGTAGTTGCCGTCAGAACCGAGTGGGCGGCGTGGGGGTCCGTTTGGAAGACTTACCTTGTGTTTCCTCAAGGTGCTGAAGTCATGCGCAGCGTCCTGAGAACCTGCCCACACGCACAGAAAAATTAGGTTTCTATATAAACCATACAAACGGGTGCGAAGGGACTCACCTAGCAGCAGGTAGGGCTTGACCACGCCCACCTGGAGGTCCCACGAGGTGTCAGGGACGTACCCCAGCATCTTCTCCGGTGCGGCCGGGTCGTCCACCACCGTCATCATCGAGCCTTTCCAGGTCTCGATGATGCGGCGGCCGCTCAGCGATGTCACGCGGGTGCACTGCCTCTTCAGACGCGTGCGAGAGAAACTCTGGATCTCCTCGGTGAGGGACTGCATGACCGGGGTCTGGACTCAAGATGCAGGTGATCCTGGGGAGGGACAATGTTACAAACGCTGTGAGACTTGCAGTGGGCGGGTTTCCAGCTTCCACCTATGCTAACGCGCGTTCTGCTAAAGGTGCATTCCAAGGTTCTGTACCAAGTCTCCCAAATACGTTTGGTTTTGTGCTGCTGCTGGTCATGACACACATTTACCGCCGCCCGCGGATCAGACCTTGTCTTATTTAAGATTCTCTCTTTCTGGGGGGGGGGGGGGGGGGGGAGTCCTCCAAGATTCTTTAGTCTAAAATGATGAGAGGTGACAAGAACTGAAGTTTAACAATTTATCCTACAAATAAGGACACATAACAGAAATATCAGGCCTAGAGAGAAGGGGTCAAGCTTACAAGAGATCAAAGCAATCTCTCTAATTCAGGGCTATTCAACTAGACAATGAAGAGGGCCACAGTTTCAGGAGTCCGAGGGCTCGGAGGCCGGACATCAAAATGTGGATGTTTGGTGAGAAAGTGCCTACGCAGGTTAAATTCCTTTGAGACTTACTTATTTACAAAGTAAACACTGCGCTGTCAATAAATTCGTTATTCCTCCCTCGCTACTCAATTCCAATGTGTACAGCTCGTTAACAGCATGAAGAAACAGAAACTCCAGATGTTATGTTGGGTATTGATGTTCTTTATTCTGAATTATTTTCTTTATTTCCTTTTTTTGTTTTTCATTTCGGATTGTAAAACTGAAATTATAAGGCTAAACTGACCCCGAAAGTGAATAAGCGGTAGAAAATGGATGGATGGATGGATGGATAAACATTACAGAAGTACGGCATCCATTGTATATTTTACATAAATAATGTGTATTTTACCTAAATCATGTCCATTGTGTAATTTACCTAAATAATGTCCCTTGTGTATTTTACATAGTTAATGTCCATTGTGTATTTTACATAAATAATGTCCATTGTGTATTTTACATAAAAAAAGTCCAGTGTATTTTACCGTGTCCATTGTGTATTTTACATAATGTCCATTGTGTATTTTACATATTGTTCATTGTGAATTTTACATAATGTCCATTGTGAATTTTACATAAATAATATCCATTGTGTATTTTACATAGTTAATGTCCATTATTTATTTTACATAAATATCCATTGTTTATTTTACATAAATAATGCCCATTGTGTATTTTACATAAATAATGTCCATTGTGCATTTTACATGGACAAAATAAAAGGTTTGATGTTAATCCATTGACACAACACCATTTTTTTTATGCATATATAAATTAAAAAACATCTACAGTACATCACACAACAATGTATGTGACTCATCACAATTAAACCTGAAGTGCAGCATTCTCGCACTGTACTGGTGAAACTTAGCGCTACATGTATTAAACGACCTTTGAATGCCCGAGTTACTCTTAGTCGTAAAACAACACGACAATGAATACAAAAGAGGCGTCAGCAATTTCAATACAATAAAAACAAAAAATCTTCATACTTACAAAGATTTAACCAAGGTTACACGTGTGGATTTCTACCGTTGTTGCATCTCTGTCTACAGCACTGTGTCCGTCGCTTAAAAGGTCCGACAGAAAACAGCGACTCAAGCACTTGTTGTCCAGTCGTCATTAAACGTCTGATTTTTGCAATTTATTTGAATTATTTTCAGGGTTGAAAAAGTAGTCGTCTTCTACTCACCCCAATGCTGTTTCACTGAAAAGCCAGTTTAATAGGCCTACTCTAATTGCTGCTTTTTGAAACTGAAACTTAAGACTTGAAACTGAAACTTAACAACGCGTGTGTTTAGTGAACACATTTTCCTCCACTCTCCCTCTTCAGGCCTGTATCTCATGACATCATGGATAAAGATATATATGTGCGAGAGTGCATTAATGCCGTTTATCTCCTTCTCGCAGAACCAAGGCCACTTCTAAGGGGTTCTTATTCTGCCAAAAGGAACATCAGTAAAGTTTCATTGATAGCGTGAGGTACCTGATGCTGAGTGGTATCAAAGTCCAGCAAACGGTCCACTTCAAAGTACAGAAACCACAGCTGCGGTCCAGCTCAGAATCCCCCAAAAGAGACAACCTTCTCCATGCATGTCAGTGTTGGACCCAGTCCAGGTTCTCTGGCCCACATGGAGGACCAGGACCTGCAGACACACGTTCAATCCAGACTAGATAGACGCGTGGAGTAGTGCTGGAAGTGCAGGCTGAAGTGTAAGTGGTGTTGTGTTACCTGGCACCACCTTTCCACTCACACAATACCACTCTACTTAAGGTTCTCTTACCTTATTTGGCAACATGAGACGGCCCTTAGTATGAATTTGTATACGCACAACAACAATAATGTAGTAATACCGTGTCAATCAAAAGTCATCCTTATTATCATCGAAAAAGTATCTTCTTATTCATGCTGTACTTTGTGCACACAGTATACACACAATGACATCATACTGTTTGAAAGTAGCAGTCAAGTGGAAAATTGTCTTTCTATGCATTATTGTGTGTCAAACCATGCATCCATCCATTTCTACCGCTTATTCCCTTTTGGCGTGGCGGGGGGCGCTGGCGCCTATCTCAGCTACAATCGGGCGGAAGGCGGGGTACACCCTGGACAAGTCGCCACCTCATCGCAGCTGTCAAACCATATCCAATTGTATTTACAATCCCCAAAGTATGTGAAAATAGTGTCTAAACATCACAGCCATTTAGAATTTTTCGTAGATTCGGGAGTGGGAGAAAGTCTGATATTAGACATAGACACATTTGTTTTTGTCTTTTTATGCATTCGAAGTCGTGACTAAATAAGTCAATAAAAAGTAAGTTAACAATGGAGTCAACGGGGGCTCTCTATTTCGCCCACAAAACCCGCCACCGTTTACATCGCGTGACATGAATATTAACCAAATGTTCGTGATGCTGTTATCACAAAAGCTAACGCAGACAAAACGCTAACGCAGACAAACTATTCTTTAGCTGCGCATTGATAACAGAGAGTTAACGATAGCTTATGCTGCTGTACTGTGAGGCAATATCCTGCTGCTCCCGCATTATCGCGTCTCGGCTCCTCAGTTATTATAGATAATAAATCAAGCCTCTCATCTGAACACACACAACCAAAGGCAGCAACATTTAACCCTTTGTGTGGATTATGATTAATTCCTCATCTAAACGGGAAGATATAAACATCCCATCAGTCGTCATTGCAGTGAAGGCAGACATTGCACAGTAAGTGGTTGTTTTATCCATCTGTTGCTTGTATTTCTTGTTTAGCTCTTAGCAATACTGCTACATGAGGCTATAGTGTTACACTAAAGATTAAAGGCCTACTGAAATGAGATTTTCTTATTCAAACGGGGATAGCAGGTTCATTCTGTGTCATACTTGATCATTTCGCGATATTGCCATATTTTTGCTGAAAGGATTTAGTAAAGAACATCGACGATAAAGTTGGCAACTTTTGGTCGCTATAAAAAAAAGCCTTGCCTTTACCGGAAGTCGCAGACGATGACATCACCGGTGTGAGGGCTCCTCACATCCTCACATTGTTTATAATGTGAGCCTCCAGCAGCAAGAAGTATTCGGGCCAAGAAAACGACAATTTCCCCATTAATTTGAGCGAGGGTGAAAGATTTGTGGATGATGATATTGATAGCGAAGGACTACAAAAAAAAAAAAAAAAGGTGATTGCATTGGGACGGATTCAGATGTTTTTGGACACATTTACTAGGATAATTCTGGGAAATCCCTTATCTTTCTATTGTGTTGCTAGTGTTAGTGAGATTAAATAGTACCTGATCGTCGGAGGGGTGTGTCCACGGGTGTCTTGACGCCAGTCTCTGAGGGAAGTAACGGCAGCTGCATGGACGGCGCAAGCTCCGTTGATCTCCGGTAAGAGGCGACTTTTTACCACAATTTTGTCACCGAAACCTGCCGGTTGACAAGTGGTCGGGATCCATGTTCGCTTGACCGCTCTGATCCATAGTAAAGCTTCACCTCCGAGAATTTTAAACAAGGAAACATTGAGTGTTTGTGTGGCTAAAGGCTAAAGCTTCCCACCTCCATCTTTCTACTTTGACTTCTCCATTATTAATTGAACAAATTGCAAAAGATTCAGCAACACATATGTCCAGAATACTGTGTAATTGCGCGATGAAAACAGACAAATTTTAGCCGCAAATGGTGCTGCGCTAATATGTCCCCTCCAACCCGAGACGTCATGCGCACGCGTCATCATTCCGCAACGTCTTCAACAAGAAACTCCGCGGGAAATTTTAAATTGTAATTTAGTAAACTAAACCGGCCCTATCGGCATGTGTTGCAATGTTAATATTTCATCATTGATATATAAACTATCAGACTAAGTGGTCGGTAGTAGTGGGTTTCAGTAGGCCTTTAATCTTTTTAGCACATGGCTTCTAAAAACGTGTAGTTCATCCTCCTTATTTTCAGGCTCAGAAATAGAAGGTTATTGATCTGTTTTTCCCCAAAGCAATCGTTGTTGGCTCTCACAAAGTCGATCTTTGGTTCCTACCTCTACGTCACAGATCAGGTGACTGGCTTGCTCATTATCTCTCGGAATAGATTGGGAATCTCCGTGAGATTGATACTATTTTGATCATGTCTATTTACTCGCAAACTTTGTAGGTCTTTTGGTGTTATAAACCAAATATATATGATAATAGAGGCAACTTGTTTTTTTATACCACTATTTTAAGGCAGCGTTTTTCAACCTTAGGAAATTATGTGATTTTGCCTAATTGGTCGAAAAAATATTGGTTGCAAACCGAACAATTATAATCCGAAAATGTCTTGTTGAGTGTCTGTGCTGAGGAACCATTTAATACTGTTCCATACCAGTAGGTGGGAGCAGGTAGCTAATTGTTGTGTTGGCCTTCTTTGAGAGAAGAGAATTAGTGGTTGATGGAAGGTTACGGTTTGAATATATATTGAACAATGGTGTATTTGATGAGGACGACTTTATACTGTGAATATAGGCTACGGAGTTTCCTTTTTTAACGTTTTGCTGGCGGTGTAGCTCAGGATTTTTTCAAAGAAAATATGTACTTGGCTAAAAAAAAAAAAGGATGAAAAACACAGCTTTAGGGTTAACTTCAGAGAAAGTCCACTAGAAGGCGGCACAGTCCCTCTGAAGATTTCAGTGGACGCTAAAAGTAAGTATGCTCGGTTCTTGAGGGGAGAAAAAGTGGATTCAAGTGTCTTCTTACTGTCTTTACATGAAGAACATTCGGAGGAGGTCTAATCCTTTACAGTGCATGATCACCTTCTTACAGTCGTGGTATCATGTCAGCCATGTTTGACAGGGCGTCTACTGGATGCTGTACCAAGCCAGTGTGTTTCTTTGCAGCTGGGCTTTTGTTTATGTTGGAAAAGATTCTGGTAGTTTCCAAAAACATTGCAGTTAGTGGAGTGGGGGAGAGAGATAAACAATTTTCTGGCTTAGATCGGACCTTTTTATTGCCCTCACACACACGCACACATTTAATCAAAGACGACATAAATGTGTCAAGCTGATAAGACCTCCTTCACAAACATGAACTACGACGTCACACACACACGCACGCACACTAGTGAGAGGACGCAAAAGGAGGGAGGAAAAGAACCAAGGAAGAGAAAGAATGGCGGAAAAGTGCTGACAGGCCTTTCTGTGTATTGACACATGAGTCAGAAAACCCAGAGAGACCCTTGGTGTGTGTGTGTGTGGGTGCGTGCGTGCGTGCGTGTGTGTGTGTGTTGGCACTAAGTCAACCGAAACACGAGCTCCTACAACATCTGACAATCATTACTGCTATAACTAACACACACATACACACACACACTTTGCTGCGTCATTCCACTTTGGAAGAGCAATAACCGAGCAGAGCGTTTCATGCACTGGGGGGGTTCAAAGGTCAAGCACTGAGCAAAGCGATGATATCAGCTCATTCGCTAACATGCGTGAAAGCTGCACGGCATGCTGGGAAGTGTAGTCCTGACAAACGACAGGACGGATGAAGGTAAAGGCAGATCAATCCAAATATCCATTGAATGTATACCGAGGGGCTCATCAATATCGGATCAGTACAACATGCTCATCATGTTTTTTCTCCTTTTTTAACTTGATATGTTCAGTTCAGTTCATTTATTTATACAACACATTGAAAAACAAGCCCAGTTGGCCAAAGTGCTGTGCAGACATAAGAAAAGGGGCACAAAGTGTCACATCTACATGGTAACACAGAAGGATGAATAAAATACCATAGTAAAATATACCTTAAATGTATCATCTAAAATACTAAAATGTCATAAATAAAAAAGGACCAAGATATCCTGTCAAACTAGTTTGGAACGCTATGGAGTAAAATATGTTTTTAGTCTAGATTTAAATTGTCTCACAGATTGGGAGGACCTAACAGATACTGGAAGTCTGGGCCATGCCACTGAAAAGGTTCAATGGTTTTTAGTATAGTTTTAAACCCGGGGTCCCCAAACTACGGCCCGCGGGCCTGATCCAGCCCACCAGCGTCCAAAATCCGGCCTGCGGAGAGTCCCAAGTTTAAAAACAAAACAAAAATATATATATATATATATATATATATATATATATAAATATATATATATATATATATATATATATATATATATATATATATATATATATATGGTATTGAGCACTATTCTCTGGATAATCCAATCAAGACATATACATATATATTCTCTGGATAATCCAATCAAGACATATATATATATGTCTTGATTGGATTATCCAGAGAATAGTGCTCGATACCGTGGTGTATATATACATATATATATATATATATATATATATATATATATATATATATATAAATGTCTTTATTGGATTATCCAGAGAATAGTGCTCGATACCGTGGTATATATATATATATATATATGTCTTTATTGGATTATCCAGAGAATAGTGCTCGATACCGTGGTATATATATATATATATATATATATATATATATATATATATATATATATATACACATTTTATTTTTATTTATTTTTATTTTTTTTATATATATATTAGTGGTATAACGGTACTTGTATTTTTATTGAACCGTTTCAGTACGGTGGTGTACCGAACGAGTTTCTAACCTAAAGTCTTAACAAGCTGCTTTGATTCTTCTGCCTCTGTCTCAGCACCCAGCATTGTCCTACTCACATAACCATCTGATTGGTTACATATATAGTGGTAACAGCCAATCAGCAGTGCGTATTCAGAGCGGTAACAGCCAATCAGCAGTGAGCACATGTTGTAAATGCTTCAGCGTCGAGCAGATAGGTGATTAGCAGGTGAGCATAAGGCAGCGTACTCTCCCCAAATTATAATAAACAGCTCCCAGTCAACTACTACTAACATCACTAAGAGCCCGTTGACCTTCTAGAAACCTAAACTGCAGCTCAGCTCGCTCGCAGTTCTGGCTTGAGATGAAGGTTAATTAGCTTTTAGCGCAACGTTAGCTCAATTTGCTGAGTGTGCGTGTGTGTGTGTGTGTGTGTGTGTGTGTGTGTGTGTGTGTGTTTTACGGACAGAAAAGCTTTGAATGGCAGGGTCCCTGCTATCACATGTTGATAAAAATAAAAAATTTACATAATAAAAATCAACAACAGGCTTCCCAAATGCTGTGATAAATTAGCATGATGAGGTGACTGGAAAATGTTTAATGTTGCACATTTTATAAGTAGAAGAAAAGTTTTGTCATTTAATTTGAATTTAATCTGAGCAACAATTTGAGGCAGTTCAATGTCGATTAACGTGGGCAGATTTATTATAGTGTTCCTAATGTAAAAGGATAAAGCCATTGTTTACAAATTTGGTAAATAAATAACCCAAAAATATATATTTTGTTGTTTTCTTATCGTACCGAAAATTAACCGAACCGTGACCTCTAAACCAAGGTATGTACCGAACCTAAATTTTTGTGTACCGTTACACCCCCTAATATATATATATATACTTTTGACACCCCTGCTATAGATAATAAAAAATCAAATCTGATAAATCTATGGATAAAAAGCAGAGCCTGGCGACGCATGCGCGTTTATCATAACTCTCTCACTCTCTCTGTCTCTACCCCTCCCTCACGAATGTTGCTGCCCGCACCACATTTTTTTTGTTTTTAACCCCTTCTTAACCCTGAATGTATATTGAAAATACACGCAACCCTAACTTAAAATGCCGGACATTTGACGCATTTAAGAAACTCCACCTGGACAGCTCCGCAAAGAGGACTTATCCCGTGAAAAGAGGAGGTATGGTCAGTCTATCATAGCAGAGTTGTTGCTAGCATGCCGCGTGTTGTTGTTTTTTTGATTGATAGAAACTTTTATTAGCCGATTGCACAGTACAGTACATATTCCATACAATTGACCACTAAATGGTAACACCCAAATTAGTTTTTCAACTTGTTTAAGTCGGGGTCCATGTAAATCAATTCATGGTGCCTCGGTGTGCATTGTTTACACAACGTGCGGTGCGCTACTTAATATGTCCGTGTCGTTCGGTACACCTCCGAACCGAACCGAAACCCCTGTACCGAAACGGTTCAATACAAATACACGTACCGTTACACCCCTAATATATATATGTATATATGTGTATATATATATATATATGTATATATAAATATATACATATATATATATATATATATATATATGTATATATAAATATATACATATATATATATATATATATATATATGTATATATAAATATATACACATATATATATATATATATATACACATATATATATATATATATATATATTATTTTATTTTTTTAAATCCGTTCTTTCTAATCCATTTTCTACCGCTTGTTACTTTTGGTGTCTCCAAGCAGCTCAGGCAAATCATATTGTCATAATCGCGCTTGGACTATTATATATATATATATATTTATATATATATATATATATACATATATATATATATATATGGTGGGTAGAGCGGCCGTGCCAGAAACCTGAGGGTTGCAGGTTCGCTTCCCACCTATTGACATGCAAATCGCTGCCATTGTGTCCTTAGGCAGGACACTTCACCCTTGCCCCCGGTGCCGCTCACACCGGTGAATGAGTGATGAGTGAATGATTGGTGGTGGTCGGAAGGGCCGTAGGCGCAAACTGGCAGCCACGCTTCCGTCAGTCTACCCCAGGGCAGCTGTGGCTACAGATGTGGCTTACCACCACCAGGTGTGAATGAATGATGGGTTCCCACTTCTCTGTTAGCGTTTTGAGTATCTAACAATAGAAAAGTGCGATATAAATCTAATCCATTAGTTTTCCATTTAACTTCACCAGTTTTAAATTATTCTAATTCAAAATCGCTGAATTTTCACATTTGCCGTTCAAATACTGAGAAGAGACTTGCGGTGAGTCACAGCCAGTTGAGCCTCACCATGGATTGCGCAATGACTCGGCTAACTGCTGGCTGCTGTGCAGTGAGACCGTATTGCTATATAAATTATATTATACATTTCCATAGTTTAGTTAGCTGAGGTATGTAATGTACAGTGTATTTTGTCAACAACTGTATGTGTGCAACGTATTTGTTGTGCTGGGCAATCAAAAAACGGCTGCGAAGACGCACTGGGTGAGGCTCGCCTCCTGGTGGTAGAGGGCGCTAGTGATCCCAGAGATCATTATTGCGACCACTCGGCTAGGCCTGGGGACATCTGAAGCCGGTATGTTTTAAAGTTGTCGTTTGCCTGCATATCGTAAAAACAACCGTTCAACATTTTACAACTAATTGTAAACTTATAGGTGCCAACCATCAGGGCCGAGTTGTGACGAAAGAGTGTGTCAATGTTGAGATATTAAGCCGAGTTGGTAAGTGAATTTGTTTGCTAATAGTAGCTACTAGCCGTACCCACGTATTTCCAATCTTTCTGATCTGATTGAATTTATAATTATGTTGAGTCTTTATTTTGGGTACTTAAATATGGTGACTGAGTATTGTGGCATTTTAAGGCCATCTGCATTTTTTATGCTACAGTAAACACAATGAATGAACACTGCCGCTGGAGCGCGGTTACACCTGTCATAGTGACAACACTGTGTACTGTCGTGTTTGTTATTTTGTACATACATGTGATTGTTTAATATTGTTAATGTCATTTATTTATTGAAGTTCGAACGATAGATGACTTAATGTTGAAATTTATGTGCGCCCATTGATTGAACTCCGGGTCCTGTGTTTACGTAGGCCAGGTCCCTAAGTCTTGGATGGCGAGCTGTAGATAGGCCTCTAGCATGAACCCAAGGATCTCCACCTCCTCAACCCCTGAACTCCACCAGTTCTGTTCGGACCGGTAGGCGGCTTATAGCCGAACCCCTTGCTTCGCACTTCATTGCTCTGCTGCCTTTTGCACTACCTCATACACAACCTACCCATAAACTGAACTTTCACTACAAACTGCCATATCCACAACCCCAACCCGTGTGGCTGTATGAACTGCGAATGCACATATGGACTGCGATCAGTCTCATATGGCTCCTATAAACTTGAAGAACTTTTGATATTACTTTTTATGAATTACCTGAACTAAACCAACATTGTTTGTTGAGATTCCTTTCTGTTTTTTTCTTTTGTTTTGAATGACCATTCCTATTGTCTGTCCACTGGTTGTTGCACTGTACATGTTTAAATAACACCAGTATCATTTAAAGTATTTAATTGTGTCTGTCCTACGCTCTCCGAGTCGTAATCTAGACTTCTGATTAGCCCAAATATTGAGAACTTCTACTATACTAGCTAAAGTACCTGCTACATTAAGTTAAAGTACCAAAGATTGTCACACACACACTAGGTGTGGTGAAATTTGTCCTCTGCATTTGACCCATCCCCTTTTTCAACCCATTTGTAGGTGAGGGGAGCAGTGAGCAGCAGCGGCCGGGAATCATTTTTGGTGATTTAACCCCCAATTCTAGCCCTTGATGCTGAGTGCCAAGGAGGGAAGAATGCTGTTATGAGCTGTTATAAATAACTCGTTAACTATCTTATTCAAATGATGAATAAGATACTCTATAGGGTTCATATGTCTATAAATCTGACTGAGATTAAGTCAGTGCCTCACCAGCCATGAACCTCACCGCACGTCACTGATATATATGTGTATATATATATATATATATATATACACACACACATATACACAGCCCGGACCCCAGCCAAATTTGTTCACCCCATGCGGCCTCCGAGTCAAAAAGTTTGGAGACACCTGTTTTCAACCATAGGATTGTTGGGCCACCAGCGCCCTCTAGAGGGCGGTTTCTCAGCTGAAGTTTGTACGGGCCGCAGTTGTAATACACTTTTTCACCACTTGTGGCAGGAATGACAATATTAAACGGTAGAAGTTTGTAACAAAGTCATACAGAAGGTTCTGTCACACGAAATTTCTTCTCCCCTACAATAACCTCCCCTCCCCCATTTACTTCCGGGATCATGATTAATACAGACGTTTTGTTAACGCTATATTATAAAAATATAACGCTATATTATAAAAATACAGACGTTTTGTTAACGCTATATTATAAAAAAAATTATAAAACAATTCACAAACACAAGCTATGGGATGACGCATTTACTTCCGGGGTCACGCTTCCTCTTATGTCATCCCATAGCTTGTGTTTGTAAATTGTTTTTTATAATACAGCGTTAACAAAACGCCTGTATTAATTATGACCCCGGAAGTAAATGGGGGGGAAGGTTTTTGTAGGGGGGAAGAATTTTGGCGTGACAGTTCCTAAGCGCAGAAAATCTGACTAAAATGGTGAAGCTGTATTTTCCTTTGCACTTCAAATTTATTGACAGTTTATTCGAGAAACATATTCATTATTAATTTAGTTTTGTTTAGTATAGCACTGCGTATTGTATGTGAATTTATGTTTCCCTTCTATTGGTCTTACGGTTCATGGTTTCATATCATTTGACAATGTTTATCATGCGAAACTGTCAGTAGGTTAGATATAATTATTGAATACCATTAAAATCTAAAGCAAGATGACTTGTCTCGTGTTCATATTTGAGTGGGACCCGGGCCCCTCCATAGTGCAGTCCTCAAAGGCAAAAGGGTTAAGAATAGTTTGATCACAATTGCTGCAATATGTTTGATTTATTGCTATTTGTCCTATGACTTATTTATTGACTGTTACCAAGCGTTGATCATGATTTAAGGGGAGGTCACATGACAAGCCAAGAGAGAGAGGAAGGGGGCAAGAGGAAGAGGAGATGGAGGGGTGTGAAGAAGGGATGAGTGAGGAGGAAAGTAGTCCAGGAGGGAGGAGGAAGAGGAGGTGAAACTGTGAACAACTCGGCCCCTCCCGTTTCCTCTAGCCGCCCGCTGACCGGACCTTCGAGTCAGAACAGCACCGAGCAGCGGGACGATCGCATGGTCTCCAAAGACTCTCGCTCTTTTTTTGTGTGAAACTTCTGGCTTCAAGCTTGGGTACCGACATGCTATTGGCGGGACTGTGTGTGCCTCTGCTGGCATGCTGCGCGCTGTGGCCGGCTGCGGTCCGGGCGGCGTCCTGTGAGCCAGTTCGGATCCCGCTGTGCCGGTCCATGCCCTGGAACATGACCAAGATGCCCAACCACCTCCACCACAGCACGCAGGACAACGCGGTGCTGGCCATCGAGCAGTTTGAAGGGCTGCTGGGTGAGTGCCTAATTACACTCCCAATTAGGATGACAACTACTTCCAACTGAAATCTATTTTATTGGGTTTGCTGGCCAGCAGAATGTTTTTGAAATTATAAAAAACTATTAAAATTATAAAAAACTATTAAAACATTAAATCGCATTTTGTTCATAGTTAACTAAAAATTAATCCCAGATACAGTCGTGGTCAAAAGTTTACATACACTTGTAAAGAACATAATGTCATGGCTGTCTAGAGTTTCCAATCATTTCTTCAACTCTTTTTTTTTTGTGATAGAGAAACAGAACTTTCCTCCAGTGTCCATGTGATATCAGATGAAACATAAATTGAGTTGTTTGGCCACAATACCCAGCAATATGTTTGGAGGAGAAAAGGTGAGGTCCCAGGAACACCATACCAACTGTCAAGCATAGTTGGTAGTATAATGCAGTGGGCCTGTTTTGCTGCCGATGGAACTGGTGTTTTACAGAAAGTAAATAGGACAATGATAAAGAAGGATTACCTCCAAATTCTTCAAGACAGCCTAAAATCATCAGCCCGAAGGTGGGGTCTTGGGCGCAGTTGGGCGTTCCAGTAGGACAATGACCCCAAACACACGTCAAAAGTGGTAAAAGAATGGCTAAATCAGGCTAGAATTAAGGTTTTAGAATGGCCTTCCCAAAGTCCTGACCTAAACGTGTGGACAATGCTAAAGAAACAAGTCCATGTCAGAAAACCAACAACTTTAGCTTGAACAGCACCAATTTTGTCAAGAGGAGTGGTCAACAATTCAACCAGAAGCTTGCCAGAAGCTTGTGGATGGCTACCAAAAGCGTCCTATTGCAGTGAAACTTTCCAAGGTACGTGTAACCAAATATTAACATTGCTGTATGTACACTTTTGACCCATCAGATGTGGTCACATTTTCAGTAGACCCATAATAAATTCATAAAAGAACTAAACTTCATGAATGTTTTTTGTGACAAACAAGTATGTGCTCAAATCACTCTATCACAAAAAAATAAGAGTTGTAGAAATGACCGGAAACTCAAGAGTCATGACATTATGTTCTTTACAAGTGTATGTAAACTTTGGACAACAACTGTAGGTATAAATTTTCCATCAATAATACGTGTACCTTACACAGATCATTGTCAGATGGGGTGTCTTCATATTGCTGCATGACAATGTTTTAACCTTCTCTTTTAATTAATAAAATGTAATATTCAGCCTGCTAATCATTTTGTAATTGAAGACTTGACCAGGACATGTTATAAAATAATTTACATATATCATCCAGCCAGAAAAATCCCCCCGCTCCCATATTCCTAAACATTGCTTGAGGTGCAAATATCACAGACTAACATGACAAAACATGTCTGACAAAGCATGATCGCAATGAAAGAAAGTTTTATTTTATTCATGTCAGGGATTCCTCTAAATTGGGGCGTTGTCGATATGACATTGCATGATTTGCTATGAAGCATATATATTTTTAAATCTCTTATTAACTATAGTATGAACATATTTTTCTTAGATAATATTATTTGTTTCTATTTTTTAATTGTTGCTGCTTATTATACATTGTACTTTTTTTTTACAGCTTTCTCTAATCCCTTTAGTAACTTTTTCTTGAATAAAAAAGGTTGGCAACCAATCTAGCATCTATTTCTGGTGTTATTGGCTACTTAGAGATTCTGTTGCGCCATGTCCTTGACAAAAAGCGAGGTGCAGAGAGCCTGACATCACACTTGCTTCGCACTGCTGGGAGTCTCTCTCATAAAAGCCGCCAGTGTCATCTTAAATTGTAAAGATCGCTTTCCACGGGGATATCTCCAATATATTAAAGTATGTCCACTACGCGGACACGCTACCGCCACTCCAAACAACTCCATGCATATGGCTAGTGTTAATGTTTATGTTAGTGTATAATGGTGGTTATTTTTCCCATGGTCTGTGAACACAACGTATCGGCAGAGTATGAAGAAGTGTTGTGTGTCTATGAGTGAAGCACGGAGGCAGACGTGTCTGCACAGAGAGAATACTTTTTGGAACTGGGCCTGTTGTTAGCACAAAATTGGCCATGAAAAGTTAAAAAAAAAAAGTGTCAAGACTTTAACTCCTGGAGGCTGCAATACATTATATTACTTAATTTTGTTAGGTGTGGCGGCCAATATGAAGCCGAACATTAAGGGGAAACCCTAAACGTAGTTAAATCAGATGTATAGCGTGGCACTTTTATTTTGAACACAAAAAAAGTGTGTGATTGGTTTGAGAAAGTGTCTTGACATGTTTTAATGTTGGATCGACTGTTGGCAATTAAAAAGTCTCTATTTGACATTCTGCCAACCGTCTTTAATTTCTGTTGAACTTTTATGTCATCTTACTTACCAAATCAGTCACAGTAACAATCTAAATGTTATGCTACCACTGCACCTTAACCCTAATCTGAACACGGAAGTAAAGCACCACCCACCTCTAGAACGACGCACGCAGCAAGTGTTTGCTGCAGGGATGTTGTCTCTTCTCATAAAAAATAGTCCTTTCTTGTCAGGAGAACAACTTGCCGTGGCTTTGAACCTGATATTGCCATATGGTAGACTTTCTTTTGTCCATTTCTGCTCGCTTGTGGCTCATAAGTAGCAAGTGAAATTCAGCCAAGTTCCCCAGCAACAGCACGGCCCGAGGATCAAAAATGAAGTGACAATCGCCTGTAAAAAAAATGTGTGGTGTTATTTAAATTTAACATTGACAGCCATATACATACATATATACATATATACATATATATATATATATATATATATATATATATATATCCATCCATTTTCTACCGCTTATTCCCTTTGGGGTCGCTGGTGCCTATCTCAGCTACAATCGGGCGGAAGGCGGGGTGCACCCTGGACAAGTCGCCATCTCATCGCAGAGCCAACACAGATAGACAGACAACATTCACACTCACATTCACAAACTAGGGCCAATTTAGTGTTGCCAATCAACCTATCGCCAGGTGCATGTCTTGGAAGTGGGAGGAAGACGGAGTAGACGGAGGGAACCCACGCATTCACGGGGAGGACATGCAAACTCCACACAGAAATATCCCGAGCCCAGGGTTGAACCCAGGACAACTCAGGACCTTCGTATTTTGAGGCAGACGCAATAACCCCTCTGCCACCGTAAAGCCTATATGTATATATATATATATATATATATATATATATATATACATACACACACACATATATATATACACTTACATGTATACATTTACATATAGATATACATATATACCAGTAACATGCGGTGAACTATACACCAGGTGAGGCATAGATACTTTGGAGTTTTTTTTCTTCTTTTTTTTTACTTAAATTTATATGAGCGGGTCTAATCATTGTTGCTTTAGGTTGCACATTAGAATAACAGTAAAACGAAGGGAGTAATTTGCTTTCATAAAAACGTTATCATAATGATATTATGGTTTGACAAATTGGTCCAAAAAGTATTTGAAGAAGTTGTTATTAAATACTTTTTGGTCCCATTTTCTTTTAACAAAATAAATCAAGTATTGTGAGTGTATCTTACCTTTTTGTATTTGTACCTGAAGCAGCAGTAACACCCACAAACGCTGGCTTACTCTAATAAAAGTTCCATGTTTTGAAAAAAGAAAAAATGCTGGCTTCCACTGGAGAGACGGACCTGTGTCTGCTCGCTTTTGCGCCACCATGTCTCCCAGTGTGGCGAGTCAGATTACTGCTGAGGCATTGAACAATATATCGCCCCCTACTTTGAGGCAGAGATACTTGCTGCCTCATGGCCTGCCTTTTTCCTGTGGCATCAAGCATGTGCCCTGTCTCACGCACCTGCTCAATACACTTTCTGTGTAGCCGTCGAAGCACCACCTCTATCTGCCTCACTTCTGGTCTGCTACGTTATTTTGATCAGGAAACACAGAATTTCCGCAATTTTGACCATGAAAATTATCCAAATATACAGGAACCACAACAAAATCACATAAAAAAGCATAGACCAAAAGAGAAATATTCAAACTTATTTTAATACTCTGTTTTCTGAATATCTCATAATTATAAATGATAAATGGGTTGTACTTCTATAGCGCTTTTCTACCTTCAAGGTACTCAAAGTGCTTTGACACTACTCCCACATTTACCCATTCACACACACATTCACACACTGATGGAGGGAGCTGCCATGCAAGGCGTTAACCAGCACCCATCAGGAGCAAGGGTGAAGTGTCTTGCTCAGGACACAACGGACGTGACGAGGTTGGTATTAGGTTGGGATAGAACCAGGGACCCTCGGGTTGCGCATGGCCACTCTGCTACTGCGCCACGCCGTTCCTAGTTAACCGTAGTTAAGCCTTTTACTCCTCCTGGTGGTAAGGTGAGGCACTGCCTCACTTGCCTCCCCTGACAGCACGTCACTGATATATACATACATACATACATATGTACATAGATACATACACATAAATATACATATACACAGATATATACACACATATATATTCATACATATATACACACACACATATATATATATATATATATATATACACATATTTATATACATATACATTTATATACACACATATATACACACACACACACACACACATATATATATATATATATACATACACATATACACATACATATGTATATATATACATATATATAGACATACATATATACACATACATATGTATATATATATATATATATACACATACATATGTATATATACACATATATATATGTATAGACATACATATATACACATACATATGTATATATATACATATATATGTATAGACATACATATATACACATACATATGTATATATATACATATATATGTATAGACATATATATATACACACACACACACATATATACATGCATACATACACAATTTTGAAAAAGGTCAACTGATGACATATTTCATAAAGTCAGCATAGCAGCCCCCTACGTGACGCTCACAAGATGTCATCGAATGTAACACAGGTAAAGTGGGTGTGGCTTGGGCATGTCCATCTCCTGTAAGTGTCTTCACTCAGGAAAACTCTTCTTCCTGTCAGATGACATCAAGTAAGTCACAAGGAAGCACAGCAGGTAAGCCTCGCCCACTAAAGCTTGAGTGTCACTGATACTAATTCAATTTATTTTGTTCTGATGTCCACACACCGGACCTGGACTGGACTTTAGTCCCGGCTGAGCAAAGCCTATTAATACATCCTGGGTCTGGTTCTCATACAGTACTAAACGGCTGTGGTCCACATGGATCTGACACACGATGTGCTCTGGCCCGGTTCTGTCCTGTTTCCGCATGAACAGGTATGAGGATGTAGCGAAGCGGGTCACGGGTCATAAACTATATCATAATCCACGGCTGGCCTCTTGCTTTCCTACCGTGTCATGAAGCACATCTGGTTTGGTTCTGGCCCGGATTCTCACGCTCCTTTTTTCTTCTGTGTGATGAGCTCATGCGACCTTAAATTAAAGGCCTTGGTTCTTCTTGTTCCCTTGGAGACATCCAGAACTGATTAGAGCTGATGGAAACCATAAACCAGCAGTTAGGTCACAGAAACATTTTTGTTAACCATTAGTGGGGTTTTATTGATCCAAAACGGATGCTGCTAGGCCATCTGAGGCTGCTGTGTTTGGACTGTTCCAATGTTGTGTAAGTTCCTCGGGTTCTTTCGTAGATGCTTTGTCACACCAACAAAGTGGTTTTCAGGTCGGGGTTAGCGTTAAGAGTTAGGCCCTGGGTTTAGGGTTAGGAGTTTAAAGTTAAAGGTTTAGAGTTGAAGGGTTCAGGTGTCAGGTTTAGTGCAGAGGGGTTTGTCTTTTGGTATAGGGTTTTCAGTTTAAGGGTTTAAAGGTTAAGGGGTGTAGGTGTTGGGGTTCAGGCGTTTTACAGTTAAGGGTTTTGAGTATAAAGCTTAAGGGGTTGAGGTGTTGGGTTAACGGTTCAGGGTTGTGAGTTTAAAGGTTAAAGGGCCATAGGCATTGGGTTTGGGTGATACGGTTGAGGGTTAAAGAGATAGGAGTTCAGGGGTTTTGGATTATGAAGGTTGGTGGTTTAAAGGTTGGGGTTCAGATGTCTTAGGGTTAAGGGTTTGGAGTTTTAGGGTTTAGTGCTCAGGAGTTTATTTTTCACGATTTTAGGGTTTTGAGTTTAAGGGCTTAATGGTCTAGGGGTTTAGGCGTTTGGGCTCAGGTGTTTTATGGTTAAGGGGTTTGCATTTTAGGGTTAATGGTTGAAGGTTCCAGAAGTTGGGTTTAGTGCTCAGGGGTTTATTTCACAATTTAGGGTTTTGAGCGTAAGGGGAGGCTAGAAATGGTTCTGCAATCAAGGTCAAAATTCTGTAGTCCCCTCACACTCTCCATGACAGAAGTTGCCAGATACGCAGCCAAATCCAAATCCTACTCCAAAGAATTTCAAACGAGTCCTACGCTGTAGGTTTCTCTTGTTTATGCTTCTTACAAGGTGGTTTACTAAGTATTTATGCCACACTTTATGCATGTCCATTAGCCAAATGTATTTGTAAAGTTACGCAGCAATGTTGTAGTCGGGACAGATTGTTGACATTACCCTGCTAAAATGTCTAGTTTGACCGCATGGACCACCATGGAAATAATTTTATTTAATAATATATATTATACATGGCATAGGCCTACTTTGATGGCAAGCCAAGGCCAACAGTAAAATGACCGCTACATTTCATTCAGCATAACTCTATGTTGCATCCAACCTGACGCACTGCATTCTCTTCCATGTACGCACATCACCAACTTTCAGTGCAGAGTGCGATTCTATGAGAACATGATTTATTAATGACATATCAGGGCCATTTAAAGATAACTTGACATTAAATTTCTACATGTGGCACTTTTAAGAGTTTTGAATTTGAAAGTGTAGGGGTTTAGGCGTTGTGTTTAGGTGTTTTACAGTTAAAAGTTGTGAGTTTAGGGCTGAAGAGTTCATGCGTTACATTTAGGGTTTCGCGTTAAATGTTAAAGGGTTTAGGCATTTGTTTCAGGGTTAGAGTCGAGGTTAAAATTTAGGGGTAACTAACCCATTAAAATAATCCCCAGATATACTTTATTATCATCACGATCATGTCAACCTCATGTGGAAGATTTAGTCCAACATAAGAACACCTTTTTTTTGGTCTTCAGTATGTGATCCCTGGCCTATATTTGACCATACAGTCTGTATCCTGCATAGAGAGATTCTAGCACGCCTCTGCTGATAGTCGATATCTAACGCCTTTGTGTTCCAGAGTAGCTGAACTGCTAACGTGCACGTTCACCACATTTACTCTAATATTTTCAACTTTATCATCATTGTACAAAACCCAAAACCCATGAAGTTGGCACGTTGTGTAAAACGTAAATAAAAACAGAATACAATGATTTGCAAAACCTTTTCAACTTATATTCAGTTGAATAGACTGCAAAGACAAGATGTTTAATGTTCGGACTGAGAAACTTTTTTTTTTGGCAAATAATGGTAAATGGGTTATACTGTACAGCGCTTTTCTACATTCAAGGTACTCAAAGCGCTTTGACATTATTTCCACATTCACCCAATCACACGCATTCACACACTGATAGCGGGAGCTGCCATGCAAGGCCCTAACCACGACCCATCAGGAGCAAGGGTGAAGTGTCTTGCTCAAGGACACAACGGACGTGACAAAGTTGGTAGAAGGTGGGGATCGGACCAGGAGCCATCAGATTGCTGGCACGGCCACTCTCCCAACCGCGCCACGCCATCCCCATAAACATTAACTTAGAATTTAATGGCAGCAACACATTGCAAACAAGTTGGCACAGTGGAATTTTTACCACTGTGTTACATGGCCTTTCCTTTTAACAACACTCAGTAAACGTTTGGGAACTGAGGAGACCAATTCTTTAAACTTTTCAGGTGGAATTCTTTCCCATGTTTGCTTGATGTACAGCTTAAGTTGTTCAACAGTCTCAGTTGTGGTAATTTGAGTTTCATATTGCGCCACACATTTTCAATAGGAGACAGGTCTGGACTACAGGCAGGCAAGTCTAGTACCTGCACTCTTTTACTACATAGTCACACTGTTGTAACACGTGCAGAATGTGGCTTGGCATTGTCTTGCATGAAATAAGCAGGGGCGTCCACGAAAAAGACCTTGCTTGGATGGCAACATATGTTGCTCCAAAACCTATATGTACCTTTCACCATTAATGGTGCCTTCACAGATGTGTAAGTTACCCATACCTTGGGCACTAATACATCCCCATACCATCACAGATGCTGGCTTTTAAACTTTGCGCCTAGAACAATCCGGATGGTTCTTTTATTCTCGTTATTCCACAGTTTCAAAAAACATAAGTCCATTTTAGATGAGCTCGGCCCCAGCGAAGCGTTTCTGGGTGTTGATAAATGGCTTTGGCTTTGCATAGTAGAGTTTTAACTTGCACTTACAGCTGTAGCAACCAACTGTAGTTACTGGTAGTGGTTTTCTGAAGGGTTTCTGAGTCCATGTGGTGATATCCTTTACACCCTGATGTAACAGTTTAAAGCAGGACCGCCTGAGGGATCCAAGGTCACGGCCATTGCCGCTTACGTGCAGTGATTTCTATAGGTTCTCTGAACCTTTTGATGATATTACAGACCGTAGATGTCGAAATCCCTAAATTCCTTGCAATAGCTCATTGAGAAATGTTCTTAAACAATTTGCTCATGCATTTGTTCACAAAGTGGTGACCCTCACCCCATCTTTGTTTGTGAATGACTGAGAATTTCATGGAAGCTGCTTTTATACCTAATCATGGCACTCACCTGTTTGTTCACAATTAGCTTGTTCACCTTTGGGAAGCTCCAAATAAGTGTTTAAAGAGCATTCCTCAACTTTTTCTGTTTTTTGGCCACTTGTGCCAGCTTTAAAAAAAAATGTAATTCAAAATGAGATAATATTTGAGAAAAAATAAAGTTTACCAGTTCCAAATATCTTGTCTTTGTAGTCTATTCAATTGAATATAGGTTGAAAAGGATTTGCAAATCATTGTATTCTGTTTTTATTTACCATTTACACAATGTGCCAACTTCACTGGTTTTGGGTTTTTTATGTTTAGCTACAGCCGAACCTCTAAGTGTGAACACTGCACGCCGGTCCAGTCAATGTTTTCAGTTGGAAATACTGTGATGCAAACAGAAATGGTCTGCTACAAAGCCAAACTGTGGCCATCATGAACCCTTGACACTAGAGTCTTACTTCTCAACATGACTTCCTTTCGATGCTCTACTCTTCTCTGAGAAGTTTACACCATTCTTCTCATCTTAACACCATTATATCACCACAAATGATTTTCGGGAGCGGCACCGCTGCTGCCTACTGCTCCCCTCACCTCCCAGGGTGTGAACAAGGGGATGGGTCCAATGCAGAGGACAAATTTCGCCACACCTAGTGTGTGTGTGACAATCATTGGTATTTTAACTTTAACTTGAGGATTATCCTTCTGAAAATGTTGGTCGGATTCTACATTTTATGACAAGAGCATTAGGAATTCAAGGTGCCACTGTATTGGTATTTGCACAGTTGAACAACATTTCCCCCAAAAAACATTTAGATTATTTGTGTAACAACGTTTAGATTGGTTCCACATTAAAGAGTGGGAGGTTTTACCTGCTTTGGAAAGAAAGGTATGCTAACCTTGCCGTTTCCACCTATGACATCATGAGGTTACTTTCGAGAGGGTTTTTGAGATTGCGGTCAGAAACCCACATGGCAAACCAAACCACAGACAGTGAAGGAAGTGGACAAGCCCGGTCAGAGGAAACAATGCGTGGACCCTGGTCATCCCCGCCAGACCGGGAAAGTTATAACCAGAAAAATGCTAAGGTCGCAAGTTCAAAGAGTTCTGGGGCATGTCGGCAGCCAAACCTCAGTCTGCAGTAGTGTCAGTCTGAATCTGATACAAGTCTTGTGTCGAGTCCAGCATTTAATAGAGAAAACAATTGGTCCGTGTGGGTTACTAGTTTAGGGGTTCCTGAAAAGTAAAGATGTGTGATATTACTCTTGACAAGACCTGCAGTGTAAATCCAGACTATAGCCCTTATTTATACCTGACCTGCCTCATCAGTCATGATCACAGTGCCTACTTAAACATCATCATTAACACTTGGGAGTCAAAAACCATACCGGCGGGTCAAATTGGTTAAATATGGCGCAGTATGATGACCTAATTACACAGAGGCTTCCTTTTATATGCAACATTTAAACTACATTCAAGTCTTTAAATGGTGCAATTTGGTCAAGGCAAACCAGACTTGTAATCGAAAATTACCATGATATTATCTTGCGCTTCGCTGCCTTTGATGTTATATTCGTCTATTTTGAGGTGTACAAGAACATTGTGGTTATTTTAGAATAGATGGTCAATTGATAATAATAAGCCAATTTTAACGAGTAAGGAAAGTTGAAACGGCTACCTTGTACTGTGCATGCGTTCTTTCTGGGACTGACCCACTCGCATGTCTCCACAGGTACCGGCTGCAGTCCGGACTTGCTCTTCTTCCTGTGTGCCATGTACGCTCCGATCTGCACCATCGACTTCCAGCACGAGCCCATCAAGCCGTGCAAGGCTGTGTGCGAGCGCGCCAAGCAAGGCTGCGAGCCCGTCATGAAGCGGTACAACCACAGCTGGCCCGACAGTCTGGCCTGCAGCGAGCTGCCGCTCTATGACCGCGGCGTCTGCATCTCGCCCGAGGCCATTGTCAAGGCTGAGGGACCAGGTAATGAGCGTCTCTTTCTCAGCTCTACGTAGCATCTTTCTTGCTAACACAAGTGTAGCACCCCAACATCTTATTACGGTTTGTGTAACTATACCGCAATATTACTCTCCTGTGCCGGCATTCCATGAACTTAATCTCTCGCTAAACCTTTTGTCCTCCAACAGTATCTTCAAACAGCCTCCAATCAAGGGCCAGAATGATGTTGTTTGAAAATGATTCCCGCACTAACCATTTCTCCTGTGTCTCTGTAGATCCATACTACCAGGACCCAGCCAGGTGTAACCCAGGTGAAGTTAACTGTCCAAATTTGTTCTGTTCAGAAATGATTCCATGAGTTCTTGAACAACATGCAGACTTGCTCTTGCTGTGGTTCTCTTGGCAGAATCCAGTCCTGACTTTCCAATGGACTCCAACAACCTTCACTGCAGAGGAGCCGGTAAACTGATCAGGGAGATTCAGGGTTAGGCGGGGGGAGTCTCCCTTGGAATGGAATCATGCACTGACCCTGTGTGTGTGTGTTTGTCTGTAGACCGTTGCAGATGTAAGACAGTCAAAATGGGTTTAAAAACCTACCTGAAGAACAACTACAACTATGGTGAGTTTCCGCTAACAAACACTGTTAGCTTATACGCAAAAACATATAAGTACGCCCGGCTCCTACTTCTCAGGGCATTGAATGGATCTCAACAAGACGGCTCAGGTTCTCCTAGAAGAGGTTTCACAGACTTAGATGGGACAGATCTAGTCTAAGCGCTTGGTACAGAGTGTTTATTCTCTATAGAAAGAGGCATTTCCCCAAAAGAAAGGTGCAGAAATGACAGCTGTTAAGATGTCAAGTTAATCAACCACAATTTATTGATACAGCCCTTTGCTTCACAAACCACTTTGAAGTCCCCTGATCTTAACCCACATCAGGGCAAAGAAACATTTTAAAAGTCCAAACTGGGAAAAAAAGATACGTACAGAAGGGGCCACAGATGTAGGGACTGGCTGCAATGGATGTTGAGTGGGTACAATCATTGAATTGTTAGATGATATGAGAGTCCAGTCCATTGGGTAGCCAACAGAAGAGTCTCTTCCACGTACACAGCAAAGAGACCTCTTCCTGCACAACAGTCGTTGAGATTGAAACACTATCATTAGCTCCTAATGAATGAATGAGAAGTTGGACTAAAGTCCATAGCCCTCTTTGTTCTTCATCTTTGCAAGACATTTTGGACAAATACATGTATGCCTACAACATTGTAGGTAATCCATTTTCTGTTCCCCTTGCACAAAGCAAGGTCCAGGAGGGAGGGTTGGTGTAGAAACCTAGAGCAGGTACAACATCAGCGACTTTAGGACAGCACTTTTTGTTCCCTTCCTGCAGCGGTCCTAATACCACTTAGCAGAAGTGTATAGTAGTAAGAAAGTCCTGCGTTCGATCCCCAGGTATTTCTGTGTGGAAATCGCATGTTCTCCCGGTGACTGTGTGGGTTTCCTCCGGGTACTCCGGCTTCCTTCCACTTCCTAAGACATGCACCTGTGGACAGGTTGATTGGCAATACTAAATGGTCCCTTGGTTGTGGATGTTGTCTATCTGTGTTGGCCCTGCGATGAGGTGGCCACTTGTCCAGGGTGTCCTGCCCGGATGCAGCTGAGATAGGTGATAGGGGCAGGGAAATGCGGTAGAAAATGGTTGGATAAGTGTGTAGTAAACAGTGCCCTACTTTTTTCATATAACCAAACACGGTTTTGTGTGGCGAAACTCCAAACAAATACAACAATAAGACACAAAAGAGTGGCATTCCTCAAGGTAATATTTGAAGTCCATTCATGTTTTGTACATTCAAAGACAAGAACAGCAATGTCAGTGACCTCCATATATACTCAGAAATCTTGCAAATTATAGAAAAATATGTTTGTCCTTGGATTGTAAGTCACGTTACCCGTGCAAAAGCGTCGACATAGCGTCTGCGGTGGCGTGCTGCTTCATTTCCAACCCAAAGCGTTAAAGTGAGAGGGAGCGCCGAGGCTTATCCGGACGATTCCGGAGCCCAGGAGGATTTGGAAAGTGGACGTTTGCACGCCATGAAAGTCTTTGACCACACATTATGTTGGAGGAAGATTGCACGTTTGTTTTTCCAGTCATGTTCATGTCAACAGTGGAAGGTTACAGGATTCATGTACTTTTCCAGTCCAGTAGTTTTGGTCTGGAGGGTTCCCAGTTAAGTTGTGTGTGCTCCTCAGTGATCCGGGCCAGGGTAAGGGAAGTGAGGAATCGCGGCATGGAGCCAACGGCCGTGGTGGAGGTGAAGGAGGTGCTCAAGTCCTCCCTGGTCAACATTCCAAGGGAGACGCTGACTCTTTACTACTCGTCTTCCTGCCTGTGCCCCCCCGTGGCGGCCGGGGAGGAGTACCTGATCATGGGCTACGAAAACGAGGAGACGTCCAGGTAAACGGCGGTGGAGGCGTGTCTGCTACCTGTGTGAAGTTGGCTACCCTTATAATGGCAAATAGTAAAATAACACTGGCATTCTTTTGTGCCTTTTTCGTTTGTGCCGTTACATTTTTTTAAGTTATTTTAAAACCAGTGAAGTCATTCAGTGCCCCTCCACCTCCACTTTGTCAAATCATCTCCCCAAACCTGTTTCAAATGATTGTTTTGCAAAATCTTTTGTCAAACTATCATAGTTTGTTTGAACCTCCCCAAACTTGTCCCAAACGTTTTTTTAATGTTAGTCAAACTAGTGACACCCCGCGACCCCAAAAAGGGACAAGCGGTAGAAAATGGATGTTATTAACTATTATAGATTATGTTATTAACTAATATAGTTTATACGTTATTAACTATTATAGTTGATATGTTATCTAATATAGTTGATGTTATTAACTATTATTATTTATGTTATTAACGATAATAGTTCATGTTTGTTATTAACGATTATAGTTGATATGTTATTAACTATTTATAGTTTATGTTAACTATTATAGTTGATGTTATTAAATATCATAGTTTGTATGTTAACTATTATAGTTAATATGTTAATAACCATTATAGTGTATATGTTATTAACTATTACAGTTTTTATGTTATTAACTGTTATAGTTTTTATGTTATCAACTATTATAGTTTTTGTTATTAACTATTATAGTTTTTGTATGAATAACTTATTTTATGTTATTAATGTGTTATTATTCATAACCAGCCTGCCCACTATGTCAAAATATGCCAATTTTTTAATAACTATTATAGGTTTTATGTTCATATACATTTTATGTTAATAACTATTGTAGTTCTTATGTTAAAATACATTTTGTTAATAACTATTATAGGTTTTATGTTATTAACTGTTATAACCCACCTTGTCAAAATCGCCAATTTTTTTTACTGTATTTTTTTTAAATAAAGTTAATATTTTTTTTATGCAACTAACGTATTATTTCAAACCAACCCCTCACCTTGTCAAAATCTCTCCAAACTTGTCCCAAATGTTTGTTTTGCGCTACATTTGTGCAGCTATTTTTTTGCCTAAATACTGTATCAGTTTTTGTATTTTTAACGTGTTGTTATTCATTCCCAGTCCCACCCCCACCTTGTCCTAGCAAACATTTTTGTCCAACCATTATAGTTGTTATGTTATGGTGATGGTTATGAAAAATAACACTTTAACAAAATAACTCCAACATTTTGCAGTACAAACAACTGGCAGTGTTATTTGAACATCTTAAGTAGCTTTGCACTGTGACAGCAGGCTGATTGGGGGTGTTGTGTTGCAGGTTGCTTCTGGTTGACGGCTCCATTGCTCAGAAATGGAAGGACAAGATGGGCAGGAAGGTTAAGGTACGACAACTCAACTCTGCTTTTTATTTTAACGCCACACAACAAGACCAACTTGACTTTTGTGACCTGAGACAGCACATTTTGGCAGGCAAAGGCCAGAAATTAAATAAACAGGCAATAAATGACTATTTTCAGAAAAAGTGCCTGTTCTAAAAATTTATTTTTTTGGTCGACAATTCTTTGCCACATATCAAACACGGTTGTTGGAATTGATTCGGTGTCAGTGGCAGTAAAGACAAGTGGAATAATTCAGGTCAATGACCTTAAATCATGCTATGAATGCATGAACTCATAATTTACCCATATGAATCAATTCCAACAACCTTCCCTAATCATGGTGCAAATAATCTAACCAACGCAAAATGTCAACAGACATGGTCACATATTTTCTGTTGCATACAGAAAGGAGATTGTTCTTTTCTGGGATGTTTGTCATGGTTGGTTTCCCGCAGTGGGTCTTACACTCAAGAAGGCGGAACTGAAAACAAAAAGCTAATGTAACTCGCGTCCCTACTTTCTCCAACATGAGTCGCCGGCATGAGAGACGGGAGCAGGTTAGCTACTGAGCTAAAAGCCTGGGCTATCAAGCTAGTGGCCAACACTGCTCTTGGGGTCGGTCATCAGCGAATGGGGTTTGCCTCCGTTACACACAAGGATTTTAAAGTTAAAGTACCAACGATTGTCACACACACAGTAGGTGTGGTGAAAATTGTCCTCCGCATTTGACCCATCCCCTTGATCACCCCCTGGGAGGTGAGGGGAGCAGTGGCCAGCATTTATGGTGATTTAACCCCCAATTCCAACCCTTGATGCTGAGTGCCAAGTAGGGAGGCAATGGGTCCCATTTTTTTATAGTCTTTGGTACGACTCGGGCGAGGTTTGAACTCCCAACCTACCGATCTCAGGGCGGATACTCTAACCACTAGAGTAAGTCTTAAGATTTTTTTTAACCGTTACAGACTCCACACCTGAAGACAAAAAAATCAGGCATTAAGCATTTGGATCCTAATGTGTGCGACAATAATATCAGCACAGCAAACAGAGCCAGAGTGTAGTCCTTCAAAGCTCAAATCTGGCGTGAACAATCGCCATCTAAACTGGTGGGCGCTTCGATCCAAATGTAGATCGTATGGATATCAAGGTGGGATTTATACCTATGTTGCAGTTTTTCTGTTATTTGTGTTTTCAATAGGCAACCTCCAAAAAAATGTTAAACGATATTTACGTTTCAAGTGAAAAGTGTGGGTACAATACGACAGTCAGACATGTGATTGGAATCTCATTAAAATGGTTAAAAATAAGTCTGGGGGCCGTTGGTGGGGGGACAAGCTACTGTCTTGTTGTAAAACACATTTATACAGACTATACTGTAGCAAACGTGTCTGCCACAATCATGTTTGTTCTTAAATGTGTATTCTAGTTTAGATTTGGATTTACATGGTAAACAACTCAAATTAATGTTTTATCCAGACGCATATATTTGTCCAAAAGTGGCCAAGTGGACGCATCCGTTTGAATATTCCCTCTTTTCTTCTCCGACTCTTGTCGTCATTTGGGATGTCTGTTGTGTATTTCACTTCTTGGTTTCATGACCCGCCCTATCTTGCCTCTGATTGGCCTGTCCATAACGTTTGCCATAATCTTAATCAATCGTGACTCATCATAGTAAACAACCAACCAATCATGGATGTTCTTATATGTAAACCAACCAATCATCATTGATGTTTCCCGTATAGTTTGTCCCCTGCCCGTGGAGTTGCTTTGCTACGTAGCTTACATTTTAACGTCATCATTTTTAATGGAAGATTTGTCCAGGGTGTCCCTGCCTTCCGCCCGATTGTAGCTGAGATAGGCACCAGCGCCCCCTGCAACCCCAAAAAAAGCGGTAGAAAATGGAAAGTCAACTTCTTACATTTTAGTAAATTTTTTTTTTTTTTACGGACTGTATCCCTGCAGACTGTATTGATCTATATTGATATATAATGTATATATTGTGCTTTTTATGGTGATTTAATAATTAGAATTTTTTTATATATATATATACATATATATATTTATATATATATATATATATATATACACACATATATATATATACATATATATATACACTATTTGATTGTGAAGATGATTATTTCTTATTCTTTGGGTTATCTTTCATATTTCCCGCCCTTGGCCGTCTATATCAGGGCTGTCAATCATCCGCCTGCCAAATGAGTTTGCATAGTATAAAAATTAGCAGCAATTACTTCATGAAAAAAACTACTGTTCTAAATGTGTCCACTGGATGTCGCAACAACCATTCAAGTTTCACCCACGTCCTGCATGACACTGTTTCTACATGAAGTGTCAGCTGACTTTAAAGGCCTACTGAAACCCACTACTACCGACCACACGGTCTTATAGTTTATGTACCAATGATTAAATCTTAACATTTCAACACATGCCAATACGGCCTTTTTAGATTACTAAATTTTAATTTTAAATTTCGCACGAAGTATCCTGTTGAAAACGTTGCGAAATGATGACACGTATGATGATGTCACGGATTGTAGCGGACATTTTGTTCCAGCCAAAGCCCAGCTATAAGTAGTCTGCTTTAACCGCATAATTACACAGTATGCTGGACATCTGTGTTGCTGAATCTTTTGCAATTTGTTCAACTAATAATGGAGACGTCAAAGAAGCGGGGAGCGGTGTATTGCGGCTGCCTGTAGCAACACAAACACAGCCGGTGTTTCCTTGTTTACATTCCCGAAGGTGAAGCTTTACTATGGAACAGAGCGGTCAAGCAAACATGGTTGTCTACCACATGTCGGCGGGCAGGTTTCGGTGAGAAAATTGTGGTAATAAGTCGGCTCTTACCGTAGACATGAGCGGAGCTTGCGTCGTTCCTCGTGCATCTGTCAAAGAGACAGCTGCGGACTCTCTTGCCTCCTCCGACCGGCCGCCCTGGAACGTGGGATGCTTCCACTGTGGAGGAGGGGGAAAAAAAGCTCAGCCCGGCCCGACTGGCTGCCTTCGCTTCGGCTCGTCGAGAAACGTGGCTTCCCTCAGAGACACTGGCGGTCACCACACCCCTCCGACTTTCAGGTACGACTATATAATCTCACTAAAACACTAGTAACACAATAAGCAGATAAGGGATTTTCCAGAATTATCCTAGTAAATGTGTCTAATAACATTTGAATCGCTCCCACTGCCCTGTCTTTTTTTTTTTTAATAGTCCTTCACTCTTACTATCCTCATCCACAAATCTTTCAACCTCGCTCAAATTAATGTGTAAATTGTCGCTTTCTCGTTCCAAATCGCTCTCGCTGCTGGTGGCCATGATTGTAAACAATGTGATGAGCTCCACAACCCGTGATGTCACGCGCACATCGTCTGCTACTTCCGGTACAGGCAAAGCTTTTTTAGTAGTGACCAAAAGTTGTGAACTTTATCGTCGATGTTCTCTACTAAATCCTTTCAGCAAAAATATGGCAATATAGCGAAATGATCAAGTATGACACATAGAATGGACCTGCTATCCCCGTTTGAATAAGAAAATCTAATTTCAGTTGGCCTTTAAGCGCACCTCTGGATTGGCTGCCGCTACCCCAATCAGTCAGCTGCTCCTGCTGCAGCTGGCAACAGATGGCGGCAGACTGATGCAGTAACGACGCACAATACTTTCTTTCATTGTCAATTGTCAAAGAATTAGGTCAAATGGCCATCATCTTTTTAGTTCAAGTTCCATGCAGCGCTCGCAATCGGTTGATAGCGAGATGCGCGCCCTGAACTCCATTTTAAAAATGTGTGTTTCTACATTCGTTCTATTTAATTTTATGCTCAAATCTACCTTGTTCACATTGGTTAAGTTTGTAGTTATGTTGTCTTGATTTTGGCTATGGTGTCATTTTGCTAGTTGTTTATATTAAAAACCCCGTTTCCATATAAGTTGGGAAATTGTGTTAGATGTAAATATAAACGGAATACAATGATTTGCAAATCCATTTCAACCCATATTCAGTTGAATATACTACAAAGACAACATATTTGATGTTCAAACTGATAAACTTTTTTTTTTTGCAAATAATCATTAACTTTAGAATTTGATGCCAGCAACACGTGACAAAGAAGTTGGGAAAGGTGGCAACAAACACTGATAAAGTTGAGGAATGCTCATCAAACACTTATTTGGAACATCCCACTGGTGTGCAGGCTAATTGGGTATAAAAACAGCTTCCCAAAAAAATGCTCAGTCTTTCACAAGAAAGGATGGGGCGAGGTATACCCCTTTGTCCACAACTGCGCGAGCAAATAGTCAAACAGTTTAAGAACAACGTTTCTCAAAGTACAATTGCAAGAAATTTAGGGATTTCAACATCTGCGGTCCATAATATCATCAAAAGGTTCAGAGAATCTGGAGAAATCACTCCATGTAAGCGCCATGGCCAGAAACCAATATTGAATGACTGTGACCTTCGGCCCCTCAGACGGCACTGTATCAAAAACCGACATAAATCTCTAAAGGATGTCACCACATGGGCTCAGGAACACTTCAGAAAACCACTGTCATTAAATACAGTTTGTCGCTACATCTGTAAGTGCAAGTTAAAGCTCTACTATGCAAAGCGAAAAGCCATTCATCAAGAACATCCGGAAACTCCGCCGGCTTTTGTGGACGCAAAATTATTTAAGATGGACTGATGCAAAGTGGAAAAGTGTTCTGTGGTCTGAAAAGTCCACATTTCAAATTTTTGGGGGAAATATTCAACATCGTGTCATCCGGACAAAAGGGGAAGCGAACCATCCAGAATGTTATCGACAAAAGTTCAAAAGCCAGCATTTGTGATGGTATGGGGGTGCATTAGTGCCCAAGGCATGGGTATCTTACACATCTGTGAAGGGTTTTGAAACAACATATGCTGCCATCTAAGTGCCGTCTTTTTCATTGACACCCCTGCTTATTTCAGCAAGACAATGCCAAGCCACATTCAGCACGTGTTACAACAGCGTGGCTTTGTAAAAAAAGAGTGCGGGTACTTTCCTGGCCCCCCTACAGTCCAGAACTGTCTCCCAACGAAAATGTGTGGCGCATTATGAAGCATAAAATACGACAGCGGAGACCTCGGACTGTTGAAAGACTGAAGCTCTACATAAAACAAGAATGGGAAAGAATTCCACTTTCAAAGCTTCAACAATTAGTTTCCTCACTTCCCAAATGTTTATTGAGTGTTGTTAAAAGAAAAGATGATGTAACACAGTGGTAAACATGCCCTTTCCCAACTACTTTGGCACGTGTTGCAGCCATAAAATTCTAAGTTAATTATTATTTGCAAAAAAAAAAATAAAGTTTATGAGTTTGAACATCAAATATCTTGTCTTTGTAGTGCATTCAATTGAATATGGGTTGAAAAGGATTTGCAAATCATTGTATTCCGTTTAAATTTACATCTAACACAATTTCCCAACTCAAATGGAAACGGGGTTTGTATAACTGCAATATTTGAACAATAAATGAATGTGTTGTGGCAGTTACGGATTGTGGCAGTTTGAGGAAAAAAACATGGTTGCATTTTCAAACATGTTTTAATGACAATGCTAATGTTGAATGGCTTTGTAAACATACTTGGACAAAGTCTAAGTTAATTGTGTTTTTGAAACTGCACCAATTTTTTTTCAACTAACGAAGTGCTTGCCAAGAGGATTATTTGTAATATGTATATTTCAGAATGGCCAAAGTAAGACAAATAAATCAATCCAAAGTTGTCTTTATGCCATGATTTGACCAGGAATAGATTTACCTCCATGAGCTAAAATGAGTTTGACACCCTGATCTATACGAACCATGCAGTTACCATTTCCTTGCTAATCCTCCTGATTTGTGTGCGCAGAGGTGGGATCAGATTCTGCAAGGAAAAGCCCGAGCAGCTCATCGCCGAAGTCGCCACTGAGATGGAGTCGTGTGTGTGTGTGCGTGTGTGTGTAGATATTGCACTATGACAAGCTGTTGTAGCTGAATGTACTTCATCTCTTCATGTCAAACATTTATCTTTGCACAAACATCACTTAGTGTGCGCTCAGCGTGTGTGTTGTCGGCCAATGTGAGAGCAGAGTGGGCGGAGCCTAACCTGAGCGCGTCATCCTTTGCAGTTCCCCCGCCATAAGGGGAAGTTTTGTCACTTTTCACAGCTTGAGCAGTCGTCAGTGAGCTGCCCTGGTAAAAACATAATCAGATGTTGTTTTTTTGTCAAATAGCTGACATGATCACAGGTGTACATAGCATTAACCCTTCTGTCTCCAGCATACATAACATGCTTTGTTGGCAAGGGTGTCCAAACTCTTTTTTGATTTACAGTAAAATTCAAAAGGGTCCATTTTGATAGTTTGTATATCAAATATGCTAAAAGCAGAGATACGCTAAAATTGCCTAACATTGTGAGAAAGCAAATTCTTGCCATAGTTTATAATATACCTCATTATTTTTACTATATGCAAAGAAAACAAACTGAAAAAACACTTTGGACACCCTTGGGCTAAAAACAAAAAAAACGCAAATTTTGCTGATGCTGCACTTGAATTGGACACATTAATTCTTTTTAGCAGATGTTTAATTTAAATTAATTCAATTTAAAATGAAAGATACACAATAAAAAAGCTTTTTATAATGAATTCCTCTTTTTTTTCCAACTCCACGATTGATCTCATATGTGAAAAATTAGGGTATAGTTTGATGATTCGCACTTATTGCAATGCAAATTATTTGACAAGATTTATTTTTAGTCATTGACTTTACAGTATAATCTTAATTTGAGCAGGAAAAAATATAGTTTGTATATTCTATCTTAAGAATGTTAACATTGAGAAAATATGCACACATATAAATTCTTGTTTAAAGATTCTACAACATCCCGAGGATGTTTCATTTAAGAATTGCAAGTTTAATAATAATAATAATAATAATAATAATACTTATTTTTGACTAAAAGTCCTGCTGATTTCAAGATATACAAATCTTAATGTATCAAGTAAAAATGACTAGTTGCATTGACATATAATTTCATTATTTATTTAGTATTTTTATCATATATTTTCTCAGCTGTCTTTTGTCGTGTGTCTATGCTTTTTATTCAACCGAGAATATTTCTATCAGTAAATCAAACCTTTAATTTGATGTTACTATGATAGTTTTTTTTTCCAGATTATTAAAGTGGAACCAGTGTTTGTTTATTTTTTTGTAGCACCCTACCACAAACAGATTTGGCGCTACTTGTTGTACCATAGCTCATGAACACATTAGAATGGGACTGTCTGCAGGGGTACCTATTGTTACAACTCCGTACAGTTGATGGCATGGTAACGCTGGTTGCGGCACACAGAGAAGTGAAATGTTAGGACCCAACTTTTACCCACAAACATTGACATTTATAGAAATAAATCGAGGCACAAAACATTGCGTATTCCGATGCACTCTTTAAACCACGTGCAGCGCTCACCAAAGACTTTCCAGACACATAAATGAGCAACGCCCGATTATATTACCATGAACTAAAGCTCTTAGTCACCTGACACATGCACTACAAGATGCAAAGCAACAACACATATATTTCACAATGTAGAAGCATTCACCTGTTTGTGGATATATTGCATATTGATGTGTTTGAAAACAGAGGGGTATTAATGTATTTACACTGTATACGTAGATAATATATTGTTTATTTTGCTCATTTTCAATTGAAAGCCATGGCACTGTATACCAAGATGTGCTACATTGTGTGTGGACACACACATAAAAGTATTTCGCTGAGCTAAATATTTAATTTTAATTAATTTTAGCACAATATTTGGTGGGATAAAATCATGTTCTGAAAAAAGGAAACAAATACATCAACTTTTTTGAATATTTACATTTTGGGGGTTTATTTATTATTCAAGAATCCAAATACAAAAGAAAATCTTATATATACATATATATGCAGGCCCTGCAATGAGGTGCGGCTTGTCCAGGGTGTACGCCGCCTTCCGCCCGATTGTAGCAGATAGGCACCAGCGCCCCCTGCGACCCCCCAAAAAAAGGTAGAAATTGGATGGATGGATGGATATACAGATATATATATATATATATATATATATATATATATATATATATATATATATATATATGTATATATATATACTCACACACACACACACATATATATCTATATATATATAAATTAGTTTTTCTTTGCAATTGAGAATACATACAATTACAATACCAACAAAAGGAAAACAAAAAACAGACATACAATTATTTAAAATAATAATTACAACAACACTTGTGTGATATATACACACATATACATATATACATACACATTATATATATATATATATATACACAAACATATATGTATATACGCTATTACACACACACACACACACATATATATATATATATATATATATATATATATATATATATATATATATATATATATATATATATATATACACACACAAACATATATGTATATACACTATTACACACACACACACATATATATATATATATATATATATATATATATATATATATATATATATATATATATATATATTAGGGGTGTGGGAAAAAAACCGATTCGGATATGAATCGAATCGTTTACGTTGTGCGATTCAGAATCGATTCTCATTTTTAAAAAATCGATTAAAAAAAAAAAAATGTAATCAATCCAACAAACCACTACTCAGCAATACCATTACAATGCATTCCAATTCCTAGGGGTGTAACGGTACGTGTATTTGTATTGAACCGTTTCGGTACGGGGGTTTCGGTTCGGTAAGAGGGTGTATCGAACGAGTTTGTAAACTAAAGTCTTAGCAGGCTGCTCTGCTTTCTGTCTCTGTCTGAGCAGTGAGCACCCAGCATTGTCCCGCCCACATAACCATCTGATTGGTTACATACAAAGCCAATCAGCAGTGCGTATTCAGAGCGATGTAACAGCCAATCAGCAGTGCGTATTCAAAAAGCATGGAGTAAGTGCCGGCGTCGAGATGAGCGGATATGTTTTTAGCAGGTGCGCAGCTGACATCGTACACTCCCCAAATTATAAAAAACACTTCCCAGTCACAACTATTACAAACATCACTATGAGCCCATTGACCTTCTAGACACTTAAACTGCAGCTCAGCTCGCTTATACCTGTAGTTGAGGTGAAGGCTAATTAGCTTTTAGCGTTATGTTAGCTCATTTTGCTGTGTGTGTGTGCCTGCGTGTGTGTGTGAGCGTGCGTGTGTGTTTGCATGTGTGTGTGTATAGTAAAAGTCAACTACAGACTTCCCAAATGCTGTAATAAATTAAGCATGATGACTTGACTTGGAACTGTTTAATGTTGCACTTTTTATATGTACAAGAAAGGTTTTGTCATTTTGTTTAATCAAAGCAACAACTTGAAGCAGTTTAATGTGGATTAACGTGGGTAGAATCATTATAATGTTCTCAATGTTAAAAGGATAAAGCCATTATTTACAAATTTGGTAAATAACCAAAAAAATTATATTTTGTTGTTTTCTTACTGTCCCGAAAATGAACCGAATCGTGACCTCTAAACCGAGGTACATACCGAACCGAAATTTTTGTGTACCATTACACCCCTACCAATTCCAAAACCAAACCTGACCAAGCAACACTCAGAACTGCAATAAACAGAGCAATTGAGAGAAGACACAAACACGACACAGAACAAACTAAAAGTAGTGAAACAAAAATGAATATTATCAACAACAGTATCAATATTAGTTATAATTTCAGCATAGCAGTGATTAAAAATCCCTCATTGACATTATCATTAGACATCTATAAAAATAAAAATAAATGTCACAGTGGCTTACACTTGCATCGCATCTCATAAGTTTGACAACACACTGTGTCCAATATTTTCACAAAGACAAAATAAGTCATTTTTGGTTCGTTTAATAGTTGAAACAAATTTACATTTTTGCTATCAGTTGATAAAACATTGTCCTGTACCATTATAAAAGCTTTTTATTTATTTTTTTTAAATCTACTACTCTGCTTGCATGTCAGCAGACTGGGGTGGATCCTGCTGAAATCCTATGTATTGAATGCATACAGAATCGTTTTGAATCGGAAAAATATCGTTTTTGAATCGAGAATCGAATTGAATTGAAAAAAAATTGATATATTATCGAATCGTGACCCAAGAATCGATATTGAATCGAATCGTGGGGCACCCAAAGATTCACAGCCCTAATATATATATATATATATATATATATATATATATATATATATATATATATATATATATATATATACTTAAGTTAAGCTACAAGTTACTCTCAATTAAATGTAGCTATGTTAGAGGGAAAGCTATACCCAGAGAATTGTAGCAAGCTACACTACAAGCTACACAACAAAAGTAGTTTTCTACATCATTGCTACATTTATCAGCATTTATATATATGGGCCCACATGTATAATAAATGTGTTAATGCAACTGAGAGTGTACAAATATTACTATTAACTGTCTGTATTTAGCTGGGGACACCCTACAACTACCTCTAGGAGTCCCGCGCCCCACTGTATGTATTTATTTAGTTTGTTGTATTTTGATTAGCAGTCCATTTTCTCTCTTTGTAGCTTGCAGCTTAATGTAAGCTACCTCGCTACATGGCTCTAAAAGTAGAGCTACAGGAAAAGGTACTCGTTAAAGAAGTAGTTAGGCTGCCACCAAGCTACTAGAAAACATTTTTAAGCTACATAGCTTAGCTACCTGTAGCTTGTTACTGCCCATCTCTGAAAAAAAGTGAGGCAATCAGTTGCCTCATATTTTTTGAATTCATGGCCTCAATTATTTGAGTAGAGCAGATTGTAAATATTTGAAGTTTGTGTTAAATGTACTTTTGAATTAAAATTTAATTAAACTTACCAATTAAGCCAACTCAAAAATGTTCCTCCTCGTGTCTGCTGCCTGAAGAGGAAGTGCAGGAAAATTCTACAAAATAAAAGCACTTCCTCTGTTTGTGTGTGTGTGTGCGTGTGTTTGTGTGCGCGTGTATACGTGTGTGTGTGTGTGCGTGTGCGTGTATGTGCACGCGCTGTGGCGCATGTAATATATTATATATACATCCACACAAAGAGTACAATAACAATACAAATCTCTAATGCGATTGATTCATTCTTAATTTATTCTTGATTATATTTAATGATATGTTCTTTTAAAACAAGACAAAATTGTGTTTAATCCACTGAGTTTTTAGTAACTGTGAGTTAATTATTTTAAGTAACAGTTACATAATCTGCAAACAAGTTAATATTAATTAAATATAACAAGTTTAGTCAACTTAAAAGGAAGGAAAATGTTACTCACACGCAACATTTTTGAGTAAGTACAACCTTTACCAACTTTTTATGTTATGTTACTTATTCTAATTAATTATTTTGAGCATTCGGGTTTACAGTGTTATACATCCATTTTCTGCCTCTTGTCCCTCCCGGAGGCATGGGTGGTGCTGGAGCTTATAAAGTATTTATTTTTGAAATTATTTTCTTGCAAAAGAAAAAACTGGGAGTGGGTTGGAGTTGCTCTATTTTCTTTTATTAGATTGAGTCAACTTCTTATATTTTAGTAAATAATTGTTTTTGGGTTTTTTAAATGTATTTGTTTAGGCCAACACAGCACATATAAGTTTTACTGTCAGCACCTAAGGGGAGATTTTATTAAATCTAACCTGTTTTAAAAAAGTTTTTATTACAAACCCCGTTTCCGTATGAGTTGGGAAATTGTGTTAGATGTAAATATAAACGGAATACACTGATTTGCAAATCCTTTTGAACCCATATTCATTTGAATGCACTACAAAGACAACATATTTGACCACATAACTGATAGACATTTAATTTTTTTCAAATAATCATTAACTTTAGAATTTGATGCCAGCAACACGTGACAAAGAAGTTGGGAAAGGTGGCAATAAATACTGAAAAAGTTGAGGAATGTTTATCAAACATTTATTTGGAACATCCCACAGGTGTGCAGGCTAATTGGGAACAGGTGGGTGCCATGATTGGGTATAAAAGCAGCTTCCATGAAATGCTAAGTAATTCACAAACAATGATGGGGCGAGGGTCACCAATTTGTAAGCAAATTGTCGAACAGTTTTAGAACAACATTTCTCAATGAGCTATTGCAAGGAATTTAGGGATTTTACCATCTACGGTCCGTTAAATCGTCAAAAGGTTCAGAGAATCTGGAGAAATCACTGCACGTAAGCGATGATAATACGGACCTTTGATTCCTCAGACGGTACTGCATCAAAAACCGACATCCGTGTGTAAAGGATATCACCACATGGGCTTAGGAAAACTTCATAAAACCACTGTCAGTAACTGCAGTTGGTCGCTACATCTGTAAGTGCAAGTTAATTAAAACTCTACTATGCAAAGCGAAAGCCATTTATCAACAACACCCAGGAACGCCGCCAGCTTCGCTGGGCCCGAGCTCATCTAAAATGGACTAATGCAAAGTGGAAAAGTGATCTGTAGTCTGACGAGTCCACATTTCAAATTATATTTGGAAACTGTGAACGTGGTGTCCTCCGGAACAAAGAGGAAAATAACCATCCGGATTGTTATAGGTGCAAAGTTCAAAAGCCAGCATCTGTGATGGTATATGGGTGCATTAGTGCCCAAAGCAAGGTAACTTACACATCTGTGAAGGCACCATTAATGCTGAATGGTCCATACAGGTTTTGGAGCAATATATGTTGTCATCCAAGCAACGTTATCATGGACGCCCCTGCTTATTTTAGCAAAACAATGCCAGGCCACGTGTTACAACAGCGTGGCTTCGTAGTAAAAGAGTGCGGGTACTTTCCTGGCCCGCCTGCAGTCCAGACATGTCTCCTATCGAAAATGTGTGGCGCATTATGAAGTGTAAAATATGACAGTGGAGACCCCGGACTGTTGAATAACTTAAGCTATACATCAAGCAAGAATGGTAAAGAATTCCACGTTCAAAGCTTCAAAAATTAGTTTCCTCAGTTCCCAAAGGTTTATTCAGTGTTGTTAAAATAAAAGATGATGTAACACAGTGGTGAACATACCCTTTCCCAATTACTTTGGCACGTGTTGCAGCCATGAAATTCAAAGTTAATTATTATTTGCAAAAAAAAACAAAGTTTATAAATTTGAACATCAAATATCTTGTCTTTGTAGTGCATTCAATTGAAAAGGATTTGCAAATCGTTGTATTCCGTTTATATTTACATCTAACACAACTTCCCAACTCATATAGAAACAGGGTTTGTATAATTTCGATTACGATAAACGTGTTCAACCAAAAATCAATTGAGAATCAAATCGTCACCCCAAGTATTGGAATCTAATCTTGAGCCGCCCAAAGATTCCCAAATCTATTGAGCAGCATCATTTTATAGATGTCAATATCAATTTATGTATGCAGAGTCTGACGTTTGTGCCTACGCAGTGTTTTACTATAGAATCCACGCATTGTTTTATAAATGGGGCGGTATAGCTCGGTTGGTAGAGTGGCCGTGCCTGCAACTTGTGGGTTGCAGGTTCGATCCCCACTTCCGCCATCCTAGTCACTGCCGTTGTATCCCTGGGCAAGACACTTTACCGACCTGCTCCCGGTGCCACCCACACTAGTTTAAATGCAACTTTGATATTGGGTTTCACCATATAAAAGCACATTGAGTCACTAGAGAAAAGCGCTATATAAATATAATTCAATTCACTTCAAATGAGGCCCCTTGTCTGCCAGAGAATAAAAGAACTTAGCAGCAGGGACCTGTGTTGCCAATTTAGGGGGTATTTAGTTGAACAACAAATCTATTGACTCTTTTTGAACACTTTAAGATGAAACATACATGCAAATACAAGCTCTCACAAAAGAAACACACCCTTTTGTCTCTCCCACTGCATCTCTAAAAGTTTACACATGCCTCATGGTCACGTATGGAAATTAGACAATGACATCACCAAGCCCCAGATAGGTTGCACTGGAGAGGCTCCAAACCAACAAACAAATGAACGTCAAAATAAATATACAATATTTTGGTGATTATGATGGCATCTTATTGTTATTCTGCCAAACTGGAAGCCATATGGCCTAAATCTTTCATATTTCTTAAGAAAACCAGCGAAGGGAACGTTAACCAGTGTGTGTGTGTGTGTGTGTGTGTGTGTTTTCTTGTATTTCTACCCTGCTTGAGACATCAACAGGGAAAAGTACCTTCCATATGAGGACTGGTGAACAAGTTAAGACCGAAATCATGGTCCCAATACAGAAAACCATTCCATCTAATAGAAAGCCAAATATTAAAGTACGTGAGTATTGCTATTGCTCCAAAGTGAGGATTTTTAGTTGATTTAATGTGCATACAAAAGTAAACTTTTTTTTCGTGTGTGTGTGTCTTGTCCAGCTTCTCAGGCAAATTGTATAGTTGATGTAGATGCACATATTGGCTGTTCAGATTTACTTTACAAAAGAGAATTGTAGGATACTTCTCTCGTTGCTTTATTGTATTTGACTTTATTGAATGTATTTATATTATCATTTGGTGCAGCTGGGTCGGAGCAGGAGAGGATAGAAAGAGAAAAAAAGGAAGACAGAGGGGGAAATTGTGGGGACAATAGGGGGATTAGACAGAGGGACAAAAACAACAACAGCAAACACAACAATAACAACAACAAAAATAGAGCTACATCAGCACATACGATATGTACAAATGTGATGGTAAAAGTGATAGCAAAGAAGCAGTTAGCAAAATAAATAGTACAGAAATGACGATGGGCATATTTACACTATAAATGGAACATTACAAATACCAATAGAGATAGAGCTATTCATAATGAACAAAAGTAAACATTGACGGGTGCGAAGGCAGCAATATAAGATAAAACAAGACGGCAGCTAAAGAAAGACATCCCTATTAATCACTGAAAAACCCGCCAGGTGAACAGCTGATTTTACGACTTCCGGTGCTGACGTAAGACAACCCGCGTCCCATATGAACAAACACACTGCGGTACTAAGACTATAGTGGCCATTAACAGTTAGCTTCTACAGCTGGGATGCCCAAAGTGCGGCGCAGGAGCCACCTGTGGTCCGTGACTCGTTTGTCATCGGCCTTAAGTACATTACAAAAAACAAAAAATAGAGATCTCATTGGTGGTGAAATCTATCAAAATTAGGGTGGTGCCAAAAAGGAGGGATTTTTCAAATTGACTGTTTGTCTGCCCTGGTCAACAAAAAAAACAACAAGTTGGGCTACAAATTTGAAGTTCTCCCCTTTGGCCAACATACTGTATGTAATAACAACTGTGTGTAAAATATTGAAATGCGCCCCCTTTGGCCCCAAAAAATTTAATAAATACAAAAAATATGCATAAAGAGACATACTGTAATAACTTGAAGTAAGTAATAAAGATTAAAAAACAATTACAAACAAAAAAAAAAAATAACAATTAACTAAAAGCTTATCTATTGATATATTTAGAAAGGGTGGTCCTAAAGAGGTAGGCATTTTTCGGAGGCTCATGAAGGTAACAAATACAAGAATGTGTGTGTGTGTGTGTGTGTGTGTGTGTGTGTGTGTGTGTGTGTGTGTGTGTGTACGGGCGCACATCCAGCAGTTCCTACCTACTTATTTCCAGCCGTGTTTTCTCAGCTGCACTTTCCATGCTAGGGAAGAGAAAATGTTTTCTGGGATTTAGGGCCATTTGCGCCTCCTCATCCAGCTCCTGCTCGTCTTCGCCTGCGTGTTTATTCCAGCTGAATACACACCTGGCACGAGGAATAAGGCGGGGACTGTTCCTGTCGCCTGAGAGCTTCTATTCACGTCTGTGCACACACAAACAAAATATTGACGGAGCGTATTAATAGCAGCATGATGGACAGCAGAAGGATGAAGAGGTGGACAAACATTCCTCCATTTTAATGTTCTACATCTACTTACACTGAAAAATTTGTTGCACCCTCCAAGACAAACAGGCTCACTGAGTTGGTTTAGTGTGACCTCATTAAGTTGCTCCCTTCTAGCAGGAGGGGGACAAGGAAGCATCTGGAGGTGGAGAATAAGAGGGCACACCATCAACACACTACATCATTCCAAAAGTCTTAATGTTGAGACCAACACTGACACCTGCTGGTTAAGAGTGACAACACACACGCCCAAGTAAAAAAAAACAAAATCTAAAAAAAAAAAACAACGATACACAAGTAAACAGGAATTTTCTGCAGGTAAAAAAAAAAACGATTCAAAACTATCTTCTGCAAAAAAACAACAATGATGTGCAACAATAAAAACGAGTTTAAACATTTGTCAATAATTTTCCACTGAGGGATGGCAATCGAAAACCGTTTTTTGTTCGGAACCGGCTTCTAGTGTATCAATCCCAGTGGTAGGCTGTCAAGGCCAGCAAGGCCTTCCCTGCTGGCCTAACAAAACCAGAAATCATGATCATAATTAAAAATAAATGTAATTTATCATTTACTTTTCCTAAATATCTAAAATTATTGATATTATTTTTATGTCATATAATGTTCATTCCAGTGCTGTTTTGAGGTTAGAGTTTTTATCTAATCACAATTCAGCTATCTTATGTTGCCATGCTGGATGAAATCTCCCCGGATCCTTTAGAATCAACAATGCATGCATCTGTGCACAGTAAGTGAACGGACACATAGACTTGATAGACGATTGCGATAGCCAATCAGTTCACAAGTTGTTGTCAGTAAGGCCTTCTAGCTGGCCTCACGTTGTGATTGGATACTCACTTGGGACCCCCAAGTGAGTATCCAATCACAAGTTGCGAAAACAGGAAGTGGCACCGGAGCCATAGAAAGCCACAGAAAACTCACCGGTACTCACAAAGAAGGAGAGCAAAATGTTGATTAGTTGGCAGATATATATATATTTGCAAAGCCATTTTCAAGAAGGATACTTAAGAGAATCTAAATATTTTGAGACAAGGTTGGCCCACACCTGAATCTATTAGTCTGGATGGTTCGCTTCCCCTTTGCTCCGGATGACACAAGGTCTAATGTTTCCAAATACAATTTGAAATGTGGACTCGTCAGACCACAGAACACTTTTCCACTTTGCATCAGTCCATCTTAGATGATCTCGGGTCCAGAGAAGCCGGTGGCGTTTCTGGATGTTGTTGATAAATGGCTTTCGCATACAGATGTAGCGACAAACTGTATTTAGTGACAGAGGTTTTCTGAAGTGTTCCTGAGCTGAGCCCATGTGGTGATATCCTTTTGAGATTGATGTCGGTTTTTGATACAGTGCCTTCTGAGGGATCGAAGGTCACGGTCATTCAATGTTGGTTTCCGGCCATGCCGCTTACGTGGAGTGATATCTCCAGATTCTCTGAACTTTTTGATCATATTATGGACCATAGATGTTGAAATCCCAAAATTTCTTGCAATTGCACTTTGAGAAACGTTGTTCTTAAACTGTTTGACTATTTGCTCACGCAGTTGTGGACAAAGGGGTGTACCTCACCCCATCATTTCTTGTGAAAGACTGAGCATTCTTTGGGAAGCTGTTTTTATACCCAATTATGGCACCCACCTGTTCCCAATTAGCCTGCACACCTGTGGGATGTTCCAAATAAGTGTTTGATGAGCATTCCTCAACTTTATAAGTATTTATTGCCACCTTTCCCAACTTCTTTGTCACGTGTTGCTGGCATCAAATTCTAAAGTTAATGAATATTTGCACAAAAAAAAAGTTTATCAGTTTGAACATCAAATATGTTGTCTTTGTAGCATATTCAACTGAATATGGGTTGAAAATGATTTGCGAATCGTATTCCGTTTATATTTACATCTAACGCAATTTCCCAACTCATATGGAACCGTGGTTTGTAATAAGTTGATGTCACTTGTTACAAAATGTTACATTCTTGTGTATTTTTCACATGATTTATTTTATTAAACTCTACAAAAGAATATTGATTTCTTATATTCATTTTCACATTTGTATCCCTATGCTCTTAAGAGCTCACTTTAGGCTTTGTAAGGTCATGTTACCTCTAAACCAAACTAAATTGATGCTAATCTACCTTTTTTTCCTCAAATAAGAATCGTTATAAGAACCGTTAACATACCGAATCATAAAGAAGAATCGGACCAGGAAAAATCTTATCAATTCCCCCTCCCTAATTTCTACCCTTTGGGCAATAATATTCTAAACCTGTGCGATCTACAAACTTACGCTCAGAGCACCCGTTATTCACACTCTAAAACGATGGTGCTGCTAAGTCAATTTAAGGCCATGAGAGCTACTGTCATTTGCATAGGGTGCTGTGCGCCCCCAAAAAAAAGAACAATAAGCAGGGTGGGGAGTAAAATACATGGGGGGCAAAAGAGGGGGTGGGGGGGGGGGGGGACTTACAGGTTGAGCTTGCTTCCCCTCTTTTCTGTACGCCAATTTTACCCCCCACACTGCTTCTTCTTTGTTATTTTTGGCGGACGGCACCATGCGCAAATAACTGTAGCTATCATGGCCTTAAATTCATCCAGCAGCAACACGTGTCATTGTAAAGTGCAAATTACTGGTGTTCTGAGTACAAGTGTGTTGAGCACGCAGGGTGGAATATTGCTACCAAAAGTTTCAACTTAAAAGAAAAATATTTTTAAACTTCTAGATCGTATTTTGACTAGCAGAATTGTTTTCTTTACTTGCGATTTGTTGAGCGTGAGTGAAAACGTTTTTGTGTGTTTGTGGAGTTTTGGCAGTAATATCACTTCAGAGTTGTTCTTCTTCTGTAACAGCTTTCACTTTTCTTAGAACCCATGAAAAGTGATGTACAAAGATATTTTCCGCCATCTGGTGGCTGAAGCATCACAGTACATGACATCATGACTTCATCGTTTTGTTTGCCAGGCGTGACCAATCCATTACCGAAACTGTATTTTGGAGTACTTTGGTTTTATTTTTGTACATTCAAGAATATAAACTGTTTGGTGTGTGTGTCAGTAACAGTAGTGTCTCACAGTTTTACCTCACAGAGTAAATACAAACCACAGAGACCAAATAAAATCAATTCTAAAGGAAAACAAGGCGGAAGTAGCCCATGACAAGAGTCCAGTGCGTCGTCAGTGCTGCGTCTGTCTTGGGAGTGTTGGAAGGGGCCAATCTGTGGCACTAGCTCCGCCCATCGGCAGCTAGCTCCGCCCCCTCAGAGTTCATCCTGCGCAGACAGAGCAGTTATTCCCGCCGTGGTGTTGGAGTTATGTTTTCGTTTGGTTTGAGGCTTATTGTGGCTCACCTTCTTTTTGTTGTGTGACCGCGATGACAACTGCTGTAGCCTCTGCCTGATGATGTCTGCGATCACGTTAGCCTCCCGACTGTTGATATGTTCTCCGCTTTGTGCGTGCTGTCAACACACACCTCTTATATTTAGACACCTGTGTTCCATGTATTAGTAGGGATGGCTGTTGTCTACATTTTTAACCCATATTATTACCAAATCTGTACTTTAGAAATGGTGCTGGTGCCTAAACCAACACTTAAAAATGGAAAACGTGGCAATTTTGTAATTGTTTGTTTTTTATTGAATTTTGTGACATTTAAATTGAACAGGGACTGATAACTTTATTTCAGTAATATAAATTAGGCAACTCTGTGATGAGGCGGCGACTTGTCCAGGGTGTACTCCGCCTTCCGCCCGATTGGAGCTGAGATAGGCACCAGCGCCCCCCGCGACCCCAAAGGGAATAAGCAGTAGAAAATGGATGGATGGATGGAAATTAGGTAATTAATACATTCAAAAATAAGAATACAACATACCACAATTTATCATGGCAATTGTCGCAATGCAGAATATGCAGAAATTGTAGTTGTAATGTTTGAACCTCACAATTCTGGGTGTTCCTAAATACCAACTGGTATATAAGAATAAATGGCAATAATTAAAAAAACGCGGTCAAACTCCCGATAGTTAGTATAAACGTTTTAAATTAAAATTATTCGAAAACACGTGATCGATTACTGCACTTTAATAAACTCATGGACTGGTTGGTGCCAGCTCTCTAGCCTAAATACTAATATGAAAACAAGAAATATTAACATCATTCATTAAGAAACGACATACCCCAATGTATACTTATACAGACAGATTAGTGTCTGATAGGGGTGTCAAAAAAAAAGTACTTTCAAATGAATCGCAATCCTTATTTGTAAAAAATTATATTAATAATTCATTTTAATTTATTTTTATAATTTGTTTTTAATATGTCCAGTCCAGCCACCTTGGCAAATCAAATTGTTGATGTAGATGATTGTCAAGATTTACTTTATAAAAAAATAAGTGTTGGGTACTTCTTTTGTTGCCTTATTTGTATTTGACTTTAGTAATGTTTGGGTAGCCTCGTAATAAACAAAACCAATTCTCTTTTAAGTCATATAGAAATGCATCAGGGCTGTTTATTTTAGGGAGGAATGTAATTAATCATAGAACTAGCACCCAATGTTATTAAAATAGTATTGATCTTGAATCGAGAACAGATTCTGAATCGAATCAATACCCCAAGAATCGAATCATGTGGTGTCGAAAGATTCACAGCCTTGGTGTTTAAGCAACTGAACTGTTAAATTGTGTATATTGAATCTACACGAAGTGACTGTTCTATACTCCGAGAAAAAAAAAAACAAGGGTTTACGGTACGTTTAAGGCCCGCTGAACAGAATAGGACGCCAGATGGTCCGCCAGAAATAATAAATAATAATAGATTTTATTTGTCACATAATTTTCATTTAAATACATCTTAGAGTGATACATTACAAAGCAATATTCAAAACAATACAAGCTTAGCCACTATAACAGATAAAATAGGAAGACAAAAGCGAAAAATAAGAAACACATAACATGCAAAATAGTGGCTTTTTTTAAGAGTGCGTCTATTTATTTTACTTATTTTTAAAAATTATAAATGGGCTATACTTGTATAGCGCTTTTCTATCTTCAAGGTACTCAAAGCGCTTTAACACTATTTACATGTACACCCATTTACACACTGATGGCGGGAGCTGCCATGCAAGGCCCGAACAACGACCCATCAGGAGCAAGGGTGAAGTGCCTTTCTCAGGACACAACGAACATGAGTAGGATGGCGGAAGCTGGGGACTGAACCAGAGGTGCGCCGTCCCCAAAATAACTTGGTCAAAAGATTTCAGTGTGTGTATATAGGTATTCTTGCAACATATCGGCCAAAGGTGGCTGAGTTCGCATTTATTTAACACGGAAATAAGGCATCAATAGCTTTTTCTGGGTACTACCGTATGCACGTGTCATGTGTTTCGGTTTTTATTAATGTATGTATTAAAGTTAAAATACCAATGATTGTCACACACACACTAGGTGTGGCGAAATTAGTCTCTGCATTTGACCCATCACCCTTGATCACCCCCTGGGAGGTGAGGGGAACAGTGGGCAGCAGCTTTGGCCGCGCCCAGGAATCATTTTTGGTGATTTAATACCCAATTCCAACCCTTAATGCTGAGTGCCAAGTATGTGTGAGTGTGTGTGTGTGTGTGTGTGTGTGTGCGTGTCCGTGCATGTGTGTGTGTTCTCACCCTCTTGGCATGCTGGTATGGGTAGAAGCGCACGGTGGGGTAGGCGGTGATGCCTGCCGATTGACATATCTGATAGTGAGCCTGGCAGTCGATCTTGCCAGCTCGAACCTCCCCTTTCAGGACCTGTCAACCCCACAGTGACCCGGCCCGTTTAGACCACCCCTATTCACCTTTCTTGTCCGCAACAAAACCAAGGAAAAAGGTGAGACTCACCCGAGCCAGGACCTCAAACTCAGGGGCAAAGTGTTGGCAGGGTCCACACCAGGGGGCGTAAAAGTCCAGAACCCAGTGGTCGTGACCTGCCACAACCAGAGACCTGAAGGAGTCGGGAGTCAGATCCACTGACGCTTTGGGCAGCGCGCTGGATGTGAACACAACGCCGATAGTTAATTGAACACGCGAGCCACGCTTAACGAGGTGAAGAAAGATGGCGACTCACCTGAGGGCCCAGGATTTCAGTGAGTGTGCGTCTCTGTGCCAGCCGTTGTAACTGCTACACATGATTAACATACAACATTAGCACTGCTACTCAATTCATCTACACAATATTATTTGATTCCTTCTATACTGTGACTGTTGGGTTACAATACAACTAATTAGGGATGGGTACCGTTCACATTTGAACCAATACGGTACCAGTACTCAACAGTGCCAATTTTTGGTACTTTTGTGTGTTTGTAAATATTATTATTTGTGATCAAATTTCATTTAAAAATGACCTGATTATGATAACGGCTGTCCAGTTCTTATATCTGGTTTTATTATCACATCGCTTCGTTTCATTTCCACCGATAACATTAAGTTGAAATTACATTTGCAGGTCCAAGATGTTAGATGGCAGTAGGGTACAGTTTATGGTGTGTTGGTTTGTCTTTGCTAAATCTAGTCTTTTGTTGTGCTCTAAAGAGTGTTAATACAGTAAGTCAGTTGTTTTCAAACTTTTTTCACCAACTACCATTTCAGAAAACACTTGGCTCTCCAAGTACCACCATAAAAACCAACAGTAACATACAGTAGTGAAGTGAATCATATTTATATAGCGCTTTTCTCTAGTGACTCAAAGCGCTTTAAATAGTGAAACCCAATATCTAAGTTACATTTAAACCAGTGTGGGTGGCACTGGGAGCAGGTGGGTAAAGTGTCTTGCCCAAGGACATAACGGCAGTGACTAGGATGGCGGAAGCGGGAATCGAACCTGCAACCCTCAAGTTGCTGGCACGGCCACTCTACCAACCGAGCTATACCGCCCCGTAGCGTAGTAGGCCTAAATAATCACTAAAAACAGGGCAGAAGTTCTATTTAACAGGAATATTAAATATTTTGGCCACTGTATCGTTACACAGTTTGGACAGTAACACTTTGTTTAAATATTTAACTCGGTGATTAGTTGGCGTACCACTAGATAAAGGCTATGTACTGCTAGTTTGAGAATCATTGCTGTAAGTATTGTACTTATTACACACCAGCTAGTTGAGTGTAGCATGAATCTTAGTTGTAGTTTTCATTACCAACTTTGGAGGTGTTGAAATCGCCTTGTGAAATTGCTAATGCTAACCTGTAGCATGTCTACAGCAAAGCCAATGTATATTAGCATCAAGCTAGCACAATTTTGGGAAAACGGAGCCTTTCTCTACTTACATTGGAGGGGTTTTTTTGAGTCAGTTTCTTTGTTGGCATTGAAAAGTGCAACATCAACGGAAAGTAGCTTGGCTGAGTCGGCTCTCGTGCTGCCAAGTGGCAAAGTGCGAGGATTCAGGCGGGATTTTTAGTGAACTGGTGCCCGGTCGGTGCCAAAAAGGTACATGTTACAGGACACATCCCTATCTGTGAGGCACGCCGGAGTACTTACGTGTAGACACCTGGTTTCCTGGTACTTCCCGAGTACAAGCGGATTTCGGGATACGCTCGCACGTGTTGACTCTGGCAGAAGGACTGAAAGCGCTGACAGTCCACAGAGCCGACCAGAATCTGACCTGCCAACATCTGTGAGGGGAGACGCTTGTTAGGACATGTTTTATTACAGACAACAGTTGCGGCACAGTGTGTGTGTGTGTGTGTGTGTGTGTGGTTACCGTACCCGCGCCATGCGCCTCCACTCAGGCAACAGGGCCTGGCATGGACCACACCACGGAGCATAGAAATCCACCGCCCAGATCTTCCCTTCTTCTCGACCTGAGGGGGATAAAGAACGCCTGGAGGAAGTATACCAGCTCCTTCCAAGGGGGAAGGTTAACGGCACATGTGGAACACGAGGTTCACCTTGAACTTTGTCAGAGAAGGTAGGAGGATCTAAAACCACCACGGATGGATGGATCAGGTCCTGTAGGCACAGAATCATCATTGTCTTTGTGTTTCCGGGCAGTCGTTACAAATCACTGTACGCCAAAAATAACCCGTTTCTTCCATCAGGCTAAAACAACTGTCAGAGCAGTTGCTGTGAAATAACCCTGGAATAAATCTTTAGTCACCTCTAATTATTTAGACAAAATCATCTGGGAGGACTCTTCCCTGCAAAAAGGGACATTCACAATACTATATTCATCTTATTATCCCTGCACATACTAGCTATTTAAGTACAACAAATTCCCTGACAATAAGCCACTTCTTTTGTCCTATGCTTTGAACCCTGCGGCTTATAAAACGGTGTCGCTAACTAATGGTTTTGTCTTCGCTGACGGCCATAATGCAAATAGTCAAGATACAGAATTAAGGGCTTGTGGATCAGTGTGTGTCTGGGTGTCTTAAGTCTTCGGAGCTGTAGGTCACATGGGTGTAGGTGGGTGAGTGTTAAAGTATTTAAAGAGAGTAGATACACCCGGAGGAAACAGGAAATAGGAAAGGGGAAGAGGAGAGGAGGAGCCGATACATTTGGGTACCACACTTTCGCTTGGCTTGATTTGGCTCTATATTTCATTTTGTTTATCACTTGTTAGTCATATTATTTTGCAAACCCATTAAATACTCTTCAAATTCACTCAGGAGTGAAGTGCGTCATTCAAGAGACAAACCCATTCTTATCCCTCCAGCAACCATCGAGAAACGTGGCCGCTACACAAATTGTTTAAAAAAAACAAGCAAAAACACTGAATGGGTGTTATTGTTTGTGTTATGCCGCCATCCTTTGGACAAGTTCACTCATTGCAGGTGCTGCATTCCCGTTCTGTTCGGCTGAGCTTTCAACCGGAAGTACAAGTGCCATTCCGCCTTCTTGCCGCCCATAGCATTTTTACTAGTATGGATTCTTCATTCGTCAATCCAAGCAATGTTTATAATTTTTACGAAATAACTAAAACCATTTATACCTCCTAAACCATGTGTGATGTCTATAGTGAGTGTTCTCATGCATATTTGTTTACACTGTACAAAAAAAAACAGTCTACCAAGTCAATTTTTTTGTGTGTTGAACAAACCTGGTCAATAAAGCAGATTCTGATTCGTGACACAGTTATGCAAGATGTACACAGATTACTTTACATTGTGTCAAAACGCCCTTTCTTCAGCGCGGTCCCATGAAAAGATGAAATCAAATATTTGCAGGAGGGTTAGTGGTGTACAGTGTTCCTTCCCTAGTACGCGGTTCACTTTACGTGGCCTCGCTGATGCACGTTTTTTTTGTGTGTAATCTTTTACAGTGTTGCATGCATTTTTATTTTTTTTTTACAGCTTATGAATGCGCATTGTGTTGTGCGTTTTGATTAGCTAAGGGACAGGAGACCATTGTCAATCAATCTTTTTCATGCCATGTGTCCTGTACACCAGTGGTCCCCTACCTTTTTGTTTCTGTGGACCTGTCAACGCTTGATAATTTGTCCCGCGGCCCGGCGGGGTTGGGTGGGCGAGGTGGGTGGTGCGGGGAGGAGATTCTTTTTTTTTTTTGTCATGAAAAAGGGAGTTTTTTTGGGTTGGTTCACAAATTGTAAGTGTATCTTCTGGTTTTTATGTTGATTTAATTAAAAAAAAATAAAATAAAATAAAATAAAATAAATAAAAAATTCTTCTGTGGCCCGGTTGTTGGGGACCACTGCTGTACACTACAGAATGCCTTCAGTTTGCCTAATTAAAACATTGTTTAACGCGAGCAATGTGGCTCTTTATTGTTGCATGTTGACCTAAAACAGGTTTTGATCTTTGATTTCATTTTTTAATACAGTAGTGTACCTTGTTTACCTGTATGTCATCTTTTTTGTAAGGGGCGCTGGAAGCCGGCAGACCCGTCGGCGATCCTGTTCTGTCTCCCTGTAATGTTTGTCTGATCTTGAATGGGATTGTGCTGAAAATTGTAATTTTCCTGAAGGAACTCTCCTGATGGAATAAATAAAGTACTATCTATCTACTGTACTTTTTTTTTTTTTATCCACCAAGGTGTTTAAACGAGAGTAATGTGAGAAAATGTTCATGCCTGTCTAAGAAAAGTTTATAAAGCGGGTTGTTAGGGGTTTTATAGCCTTAGAACCTATGTGAGAAATGAAAAAACATATACTGTGCAGTAATGTAAACGGAAAAAAAACATAATAAATGAAAAAAACAACCTGTAAATTAAAAAACATGCGCAGTAAATGAAAAAAAAAAATCCTGTAAATGAAAAAACATATAGTGTAAACGAAAAAAATATATAATAAACAAAAACACATAAAAAAGTAAGATAAAAATAAAAATCTACTTCTACTACACGGATTTCACTTAAAGCGGGTATTTTTTGGAACGTAACCCCCGCGTTAAAGGAGGGAACACTGTACTCACTTTGTGTGAGCGTACCTGTATAAACTCCAGAATGCCGTCAGCAGAGTGTTGTCCTTCATATTCATGAACGGATGATCCATTGAAGATGACAGTGGTGGGATAAGCGTGTATGTTGTACTGGGAACATGGACACAACAGTTAGTGTGCGTGTAGTTTATAGAAATGAATGGTAGAACTCACCGTGGAGCAGAGGTCCTGGTGGATGGTACAGTCCAAAGTACCAAACTTCATCTGTCCTGCCAGCTGAATAGAGGCTTTCCTCAACTCGGGGAGTAAAGCTCGACATGGAGGACACCACTGTGTACGCAGCGCAACACAACAGCTACACAACTTCTGTTTAAAGCTTGTCGGAGAAAAACTGACCGGTGCAAAGAAGTCAACCAGCCAGGCCTCCTTCCTGTCCGAGGGGAAGTTGTCGGGCCTCAGGGTGGTTACGTGAGCGCGGACGCTGTCCCGAGCGAAAGCTACAATGTTGTACAGCACGTCCTTGCCTACAGGGGACACAATGACGGGCTTATAATAAAAAAAAAAAAAAGGATTTGTGCAACAAACTTACCGTGGTGTATTTCAAAGTCGTGGACTCCCAGGCCTTTGAAGACGGCCACGCAGGCTTTGTGGATGTAGAGCGACTGACACAGCTGCGCGTCAGCACTGCAGTCCACCCGGCCCACCTGAAATGACACACAGGTCACACACACACACACACACACACACGCTCTCAAGGCCAAAGACTGCGCAGACCCACCTGTATGTGGTCATTGTGGAAAAAGGCCTGGAGCTTCTTGTATTCGCTGGGGTTCCTGTGTCCAAACGTGAAGCTGACCAACCAGCGGTGACGGGCCAGCTTGCTCTGAGACAGGAAGTAGAAAGGGAGTCACCAACGGGGACGCATTTCAGGAGTTTGGCGGGGAGTCTTTACATGGAAGGTGTCGGCGGTGAGCAGCTGCAAGTCTGGGAGATGATCGATGACCTGAGTGTAAATCTCTCTGCTGTCCAGAGTGCGGAGCCACTGAGAGGAGAGGACAAGTCAGCACATTGTTGTGTCCCCATGTGCACGTGTCAACTCACCAGGACACTTCCTTGTTGATTTAGGGCACTTCCTGGTGGGAACAACGCAGTGGCTCCACTGGTTACCTGGCAAGAAACAATCAAATCAATCGATTAAAGTTTGATTGATTTAAACTTTTATTAGTAGATTGCACAGTTCAGTACATATTCCGTACAATTGACCACTAAATGGTAACACCCGAATAAGTTCTTCAACTTGTTTAAGTCGGGGTCCACGTTAATCAATTCATGGTAAGTATCCTTATATTGCTTTTATCTTACTGACGCCACGTTGTGTTCATTAAATATGCCTGGTTGTCAAGCTAGCTCTGTTCTCAATGGGTACCAGGAGCCATTTATCCTTTATCCAAGAAAAAATGCCCTACACTCATGGTGTTTTCGACTGTACAAATCGTGAAAAAGGATAAACGCTTATTTAGAGTTTCTCGAGAGATAATTAAAAATGCCGGAAGAGTGCAAGAGTTTACGAAACAACGATGTTAGTCAAAGGTAGCAGAGTCAAAGAATGCACGAGTTCGCAGTGATCACGTTGTTAAATGTTTGTTTGATATACTTTTAAACGTTACTAATTCCCATTTAAGTATTATCTTAATATTATTTGTATTGCTTAAACACATGTTTGTTGTGAGAAAAGCACCAACTCCATGAGTCTAAATTAACAAAAACAAATGTAAGCAAACCTAAAAGAGTTAAGCTTTTACCAAAGGCAGCAATCATATGTGAAGCTTTTAGGACATACACAATGTTGACATCTATAGTTTTATTTTGATAGACAGGGAAAAACACATTACTCATAAACAGTTATATATATGTATATATGTATGTATGTGTATATATATATATATATATACACACACACACACACTCACATACAGTAAATACACACATGTATATACTGCAAGTAAATATGTATGTATACAATGTATCTATCTCCATAATGTAATTAATTTAAAATTAAATACCTCAAGTTTTGGTCTTTTAGTATTTTTAACGGTGAGATTAAAATAGAAATTAATTAGATACATTTTGTGCAGATCATAATGAATTAACCGCTCATGTTTTCCAATCGCTTGACTGCACTAATTATCTAACAATGACTCTTCCAGCAGTCAATTAGTTATACAGTAGGTAGAGTTTTATTTTTGCCTCATTCCTGTGAGAATCCTGCGTGTGACTGAAGCATGAAGGAGTAAGAATAGCCAGGACTAACTGCAGTGTACTCACACAACCACAAGAAAGTACTTTTACCTGGAAACTCTGGCAGAGTTGTTGTTGTATGCTGCAGTCCATCCATCCCACCTTCACCAGGCCGTCCTACACAAACAACCAGCATGACCATGCAAATACTGACCCGGCAACTGCAGTCCAGGGAGTTCTCACCAACATGGAGGCCAGTTTCTGCCTGGTCCTGGACTCCAGACAATCTGTGGAAACCAGCAGAGGCGCTTTGTTAGTGCGGTGGAAGCCGCTCATGTGGACGCGAGCCAGCTCGTCCGAGGTATGTCAACGTTAACCTCAGCGAGCTGGTACTGGTGAGAGTTATACCTCCTGTGTCCGAGCAGAAGGTGATGAGCCAACCCAGCCCTGACGCGAAGGCACTGTCGATCTCGCCGAACACGTTGCCTAGCAACAACAGAGTAGCCCGGTGAATCTGTAGGCCCGTCTGATAAGGTGAGTGCAACTCACCTTGCCGCAGCTGTGTGACGCTGGTCTGGATGAACTGCATGCAGAAGGTCACCAGCTTGTCTTTCACACGTTCACCACTGAACTTCACTGGTTTCTACTCCAGGAGGGATGGAAATTAGATGAAATTTGAAATGTTATTAGTCTCTTCAAATAACATAGGGCTGTCTTTTGATTGATTGATTGAAACTTTTATAAGTAGATTGCACAGTTCAGTACATATTCCGTACAATTGACCACTAAATGGTAACACCCAAATAAGTTTTTCAACTTGTTTAATCAATTCATGGTCTCTCGTATGGAGTACTTTAGCACATTTTATTACGTCTGAATTGACACACTTCTGAACTTAATTAGTTTTTTGAGTGCATAAGTGTGTTTATGCTGAGAACTACGCCACTCACAACAGTCAAAAAGCTTGTTAGTGCCGCCCAAGTGGGTCCCTGAAAAGATTTCAAAAATGTATGAAAATGGAAAAAGATGACATCACGCCCGGTTGTCTCTTTGCACTTCGGCACTTGGACGGACGACTGGTACCTTCTAGGTAATGTTGAAATTTTCAACGCCAACAAAGAAATGTACTCTTTTTTTCTTTTTTTTCAAAAACTCTCCAGCCTGAGTAAAGTGAAGCTCCATTTTTCCAAAAATGTGTTAGCTTAATGCTAACATACATTGGCTTTGCTGTAAAATGGGACTATTTAATGGCGATTTCAACACCTCTAAATTTGTTAATGCAAACTACAACTAAAATGCAAGTTACAATCAAGTAGCTGGTGTTTAATAAGTACAAGACTTTCTGGGGCGCAACAAAAAAACAAAAAAAACACACCTTAACGTTACTGCCATCTAACGTTTTGGTCATGCAACTGTAATTGCAATTTAATATTATATTTGCAAATAATATAATAAGTACAAAGTAATAAAACAACAACTGGACAGCAGTTATCGTTATCATCTCATTCTTAAATGTTGCAATAAAAATTTGATTTTATTATATAAAATAAGTATATCTATTAGCACACAAAAGTACCAAAAATACCGGTAACTGGTATGGGTTCAAATGTGAACGGTACCAATCCCTGGTAGACATACAAAATAAGTGTCCTTTCTGGAACAATACTGCAATGTAAGAGCATATTGTCAATATAAACATGTATTTAATAATTACTGTTGAATAACACCAAGCGGTGTGCAGCTTCAGCGGTCGCGGAGGCAAAAACTCGGACATGGGAAGAGTTCGGGGAAGCCATGGAAAACGACTTCCGGACGGCTTCGAAGCGATTCTGGACCACCGTCCGCCGCCTCAGGAAGGGGAAGCAGTGCACTATCAACACTGTGTATGGTGCGGATGGTGTTCTGCTGACCTCGACTGCAGATGTTGTGGATAGGTGGAAGGAATACTTCAAAGACCTCCTCAATCCCACCAACACGTCTTCCTATGAGGAAGCAGTGCCTGGGGAGTCTGTGGTGGACTCTCCTATTTCTGGGGCTGAGGTCGCTGAGGTAGTTAAAAAGCTCCTCGGTGGCAAGGCCCCAGGGGTGGACGAGATCCGCCCGGAGTTCCTTAAGGCTCTGGATGCTGTGGGGCTGTTTTGGTTGACAAGACTTTGCAGCATCGCGTGGACATCGGGGGCGGTACCTCTGGATTGGCAGACCGGGGTGGTGGTTCCTCTCTTTGAGAAGGGGGACCGGAGGGTGTGTTCCAACTATCGTGGGATCACACTCCTCAGCCTTCCCGGTAAGGTTTATTCAGGTGTAATGGAGAGGAGGCTACGTCGGATAGTCGAACCTCGGATTCAGGAGGAACAGTGTGGTTTTCGTCCTGGTCGTGGAACTGTGGACCAGCTGTATACTCTCGGCAGGGTTCTTGAGGGTGCATGGGAGTTTGCCCAACCAGTCTACATGTGCTTTGTGGACTTGGAGAAGGCATTCGACCGTGTCCCTCGGGAAGTCCTGTGGGGAGTGCTCAGAGAGTATGGGGTATCGGACTGTCTTATTGTGGCGGTCCGTTCCCTGTACGATCAGTGCCAGAGCTTGGTTCGCATTGCCGGCAGTAAGTCGAACACATTTCCAGTGAGGGTTGGACTCCGCCAAGGCTGTCCTTTGTCACCGATTCTGTTCATAACTTTTATGGACAAAATTTCTAGGCGCAGTCAAGGCGTTGAGGGGTTCCGGTTTGGTAACCGCAGGATTAGGTCTCTGCTTTTTGCAGATGATGTGGTCCTGATGGCTTCATCTGACCGGGATCTTCAGCTCTCGCTGGATCGGTTCGCAGCCGAGTGTGAAGCGACCGGAATGAGAATCAGCACCTCCAAGTCCGAGTCCATGGTTCTCGCCCGGAAAAGGGTGGAGTGCCATCTCCGGGTTGGGGAGGAGACCCTGCCCCAAGTGGAGGAGTTCAAGTACCTAGGAGTCTTGTTCACGAGTGAGGGAAGAGTGGATCGTGAGATCGACAGGCGGATCGGTGCGGCGTCTTCAGTAATGCGGACGTTGTACCGATCCGTTGTGGTGAAGAAGGAGCTGAGCCGGAAGGCAAAGCTCTCAATTTACCGGTCGATCTACGTTCCCATCCTCACCTATGGTCATGAGCTTTGGGTCATGACCGAAAGGATAAGATCACGGGTACAAGCGGCTGAAATGAGTTTCCTCCGCCGTGTGGCGGGGCTCTCCCTTAGAGATAGGGTGAGAAGCTCTGCCATCCGGGAGGGACTCAAAGTAAAGCCGCAGCTCCTCCACATCGAGAGGAGCCAGATGAGGTGGTTCGGGCATCTGGTCAGGATGCCACCCGAACGCCTCCCTAGGGAGGTGTTTAGGGCACGTCCAACCGGTAGGAGGCCACGGGGAAGACCCAGGACACGTTGGGAAGACTATGTCTCCCGGCTGGTCTGGGAACGCCTCGGGATCCCCCGGGAAGAGCTAGACGAAGTGGCTGGGGAGAGGGAAGTCTGGGTTTCCCTGCTTAGGCTGTTGCCCCCGCGACCCGACCTCGGATAAGCGGAAGATGATGGATGGATGGATGGACTGTTGAATATTACTTACACATACAAAGTTTCCAAGGCTTTAAGAAAGTATCCAATAACAAAAGTGTCCGCATCACTCAACTTACTGCGCCATGAGCCTAACTTCATGACAGAGCACATTGTCAATATAAACATGCATCTAATAACTATTGTTTAATATTACTTACACATACAAAGTCTCCAAGGCTATTACAAGGTAACCAGTAACAAATATGTCGGCATCATACAACTTACTGCGCCATGAGCCTAACTTCATGACTTATCACCAACAAAACTATTACCGCTTCAACTTAAAGACAGCGTACCCAGACAGTAAGTGTTTTTCACACCTACTTTAGTTCTGCTTGACTAATTCCACTTGATCAAACCTGTTCTAACGTTCCACACTACAAAATGATAAATGTATTTATGATTCCTGACGATATTGTAACGGATCTACATTGGTATCGGCCAACATTCAAGCCTCCGATATATTGGCATTGTATCGGAAGGAGAAAGAAGTTCCATAGTTGGTCGCGATCTTGGCTACAAAGAGGAGGGAGAGAGGTTAACTGGAGTGTTGGCAATTCACTATTAAAAGGAGAACGTGTGTGAGTTGAGACACTATGAGGGCTATTTATTTATAGTATGTTCAATAAGTGAATACAAAGTATTGCTACCTGTCCTGCTGTGAAAATGTAGAGGCTGGGGTAGCTGCTGATGCCTTTCCTGCGACACAGGTGGTTGTTGTCACCGCAGTTCACCGCCCCGATCCGGACCACGCCGTCCATCTCCTTGGCAAACTCTCGCCACTGAAACGCACTCGTTATCACTTTTGACACAACTCTCGGGCATCACAGTGCCAACACAAAAAGGCAGACGCATGATGGTGCGACAAGGTGTGTTGCGTTACCGTCGGCGCCAGCTCGTGACAATGTGAACACCGCGGGAAATAAAAGTTGATGAACCAGATCTCTCCTGAATTCACAGCCGCCTCTGAAACACACACGTTTCACTTTAATAACAAAATAAAACAACAGGAAACCTAGTACACATTTTAGACATGTAAAGTTAAAAACCTAAATTAAAAAAATACATTTGTATGATAGTCACAGTTTGACCCTGGAACAGAATATTTCTATTTGGGGCGGCATAGCTCGGTTGGTAGAGTGGCCGTGCCAGCAACTTGAGGGTTGCAGGTTCGATTCCCGCTTCCGCCATCCTAGTCACTGCCGTTGTGTCCTTGGGCAAGACACTTTACCCACCTGCTCCCAGTGCCACCCACACTGGTTTAAATGCAACTTAGATATTGGGTTTCACTATGTAAAGCGCTTTGAGTCACTCGAGAAAAGCACTATATAAATAAAATTCACTTCATTTCACTATTTTATAATGTTTAGTTTGTACTGTTAAACTTCTTTTTGCACTTATAAACCATTAAGAATGTTTAAAATGTGTCTTAAAGCTAAATAAGCTTGTATTATGGTCACAATGTGATTCGGTAACAGATCATTTCCATTTTAATTTCCATTTTAATACTACTTTAAACATTGCCACACATTTTTTTGCATTTGTATGAGAGTTAAAACTGCAAAAATGTGACTAAAGACACTGCCTATACACATTGTATGTTGGTCACGGTGGCAGAGGGGTTAGTGCGTCTGCCTCACAATACGAAGTTCCTGCAGTCCTGGGTTCAAATCCAGGCTCGGGAACTTTCTGTGTGGAGTTTGCATGTTCTCCCCGTGAATGCGTAGGTTCCCTCTGGGTACTCCGGCTTCCTCCCACTTCCAAAGACATGCACCTGGGGATAGGTTGATTGGCAACACTAAATTGGCCCTAGTGTGTGAATGTGAGTGTGAATGTTGTCTGTCTATCTGCGTTGGCCCTGCGATGAGGTGGCGACTTGTCCAGGGTGTACCCCGCCTTCCGCCCGATTGTAGCTGAGATAGGCGCCAGCGACCCCAAAAGGGAATAAGCGGTAGAAAATGGATGGATGGACTATACTTTGGACACTTTTGAGACCGTTAAGAATGTTTACAATGTGCCTTTTAAAACACAGTACTAACACTCATTAAACCTGTAAAATGGCCACAGTTGGACCCTGGAACAGATTATTACCTCCTTTGTTGTTACTTATAAGTATTTTTACACTTTTGAGATCATTAGGGAGGTTTTAAATGTGCCCCAAATAAAGCTTGTATAATGGCCACAATTTGACCCTGGAACAGAGTTCCATATAGTCTTGTTTTTACATTTGACTAATACACTGACTCAATTCTTTTTCTACGTGTATGACAGTTAAAAATGCTAAACTGTGACTCTAAACATAGTCTGTACACTTAAAAAGCCTAGATGTTGGCCTCAGTTAAACCATCGAACAGATGACTAATATTTCTATCTAGATTTGATTTTACATTTCACTACTATACTTCTTTTCACACGACAAGAACCGTTAACATTTTTTCAACATAAGACTTCATACACTGGCTGTAGACCAAATTAAGCTTTTATGATGGCCACAGTTTGACCTTGGAACAGACTATTACTATTACTACTATACTTTTGACACTTTTGAGACCGTTAAGAATCTTAACAACGTGCCTTTTAAAACACAGTCCTAACACTTATTAAAGCTGTAAAATGGCCATAGTTTGACCCTGGAACAGATTATTACTAGCCTCATTTGTTGGTACTTTGTGTTTTTACACTTTTGAGACCATTAGGGAGGTTTGTCACGTGCTTTTTTAAAAACACTTGGTAAAGCTGTAAAGCGGTTTAACCCTGGAAAAAACTATTACATTTTTTTCCTGTTTCGTTTTTACTTCTATACTTTTGACACTATTGAGATCATTAAGAATGTTTGCAACGTGCCTTTTAAAACACTTATTAAAGTAAAATGGCCACAATTTGACACTGGAATAGATTATTTCTGTTATACATTTGATAATAATTTTCCTCTGGGAAAAGTGGTGCACAGGTTGGATTGCGTTGATACAAAGGTGAAGAGGATACGACACATTCTTACCAAAGTCGCCGCTGTCCAAGGTGATGATCTCCAGGTCGTCATCATAGATGCCTGAACACGACGACAGAAGTAATCATTCATTATATATTGGACAGTTAACACCTTCAAATGCTGCCCACTCACCAAAGTCGTAGCGGTAGTAGTTCCAGCTCTCGTAGCGTCCTCCTTGCTGCTCGTCCAATCCCTTCTCTCCATATTTGTCGTATTTCTTGCGCAGGTCCTCATCCTTCAGAACCTCATAAGCCCGGTTCACCTGCAGGAACTTCTCGTGGGCCGACGAGTCACCCTGTAGACATTTTATCAATGTAAACCGGTCTTTCCATCGGCTTGATTGATTGATTGATAGATTGATACTTTTATTAGTAGATTGCAAAGTTCAGTACATATTCCGTACAATTGACCACTAAATGGTAACACCCGAATAAGTTTTTCAACTTGTTTAAGTCGGGGTCCACGTTAATCAATTCATGGCTCATGTGATGTCGCTCACCGGGTTCTTGTCCGGGTGCATGGTGAGGGCAAGTTTCTTGAAGGCTTGTCGGATCTCCCTGGTCGTGGCCTCCCTGTTGACCCCCAGCAGGTTGTAGTAGTCGCTGCCGGCGGCACACACGGCCCCCAGCACGCTGACAAGGAGCAACCATGATAGGAGGATCCAGATGGGATGGTGGACACACCTGGAACACATCACCTGTCCTCCCATTGCAGCCACTAGACCAGATAGGAAGACACAAACTAAATTAGGACTGGTTGATGTTGACGAACCAGGTCACTTGCATTTCTTACTTGGTTAAACTTACTTACTTCAAAAAACAAGTTTATGTTTTTCAGTGTTCTGTTGCGGTGTGTGCACACCTGTCCATCTGAAAAAACAGTATGTGAGAATGTCCTGTCCTTTTGAATATTATAATTGGCAAACCACACAAAAACATTTCATTGGAAATTGAGAAAAAAAAAACATTTAAAAAGTAAAATAAAGTAAAGCCGCTGCTCTTCCACATTGAGAGAAGCCAGATGAGGTGGCTCGGGCATCTGGTCAGGATGCCACCGGAACGCCTCCCTAGGGAGGTGTTTAGGGCACGTCTAAACGGTAGGAGGCCACGGGGAAGACCCAGGACACGTTGGGAAGACTATGTCTCCCGGCTGGCCTGGGAACGCCTCAAAATCCCCCGGGAAGAGCTAGACGAAGTGGCTGGGGAGAGGGAAGCCTGCTTAGGCTGCTGTCCCCACGACCCGACCTCGGATAAGCGGAAGAAGATGGATGGATGGATAGAATGTCCTGTCGTTTTGTATATCATAATTGGCAAACCACACATAAACTGATTCATTTGAAATGGAGGAACAAAAAACATTTCCCCGCCACTAAAATAAACTTAACATTTGCTATTAAGTAGCAGAAAGGCTACATAGCTAGCTAGGATAGCATAATTAGTTTCCATATGGCTAATTAACGCCCTTCATTGTGATGCTTAGCTGTTTATAATGAACCATTTCGGTTTGAGTCGAAAGTCTCTCAACACGAACCAAAGTTTACTTTTTTTTAAATATGCTTTTTACCTGTAATGCGTCTTAAAACTTTTAGAAGTCTCAGCTGATAACATCCGCATCCACATCCGTCTTACGCCGGAATGAAGTCTGCTGTTACAAACTTCACTTCCGTCCGGTGCCTTTCCAAGTAAAAGCCACATAGTCGGCCAGGCTAAAGTACGTGGATGACAGTTTCTGTAAATACGTTATTTTAACAATAAAGTTAATAATGTACCCATTTTATTCTGGATCCCACTCATACGTACGCACAAAATTGTTACATTTGTTGAGTCTGGTTTTATTTTGACAACTTGACCAGTGCTCATACTGTGATGACATTGCACAGGAGTTTGGTACGTTCAAGTGTAGAAACGACGAGCGCACATTTCTACTTTCAATACGATCTAAAAAAATTGATCGTAAGGTAATTCATCAGTTGTATTAAAATATCAAACAGCGATAAAAACTTCTGTAAAAAAACAATAATATTCACTTAATGTTAAGAAGTTGTCATGAATACTAAATGGTTGGCAAGGGAAATCCTTAGATCCCTGAACGCATCTATTTAAACTGCTTTCACTTCCGGTGTGTTTATGGAAGAAGAACCCTCGCATCGCAACCGGCAGGCGCTCCTAAAAATAAAACGTTCGGACCGTGACACTTTTTAAAACAATTTTTATTTTCCTATTTAGGCAACATCAATTCTTTAAAACTCTGCTCTTCAAAATTTGTCACTCTCGGCTCTCTGACACGTTTGCTCGCACCGGTAGCCTCGTTAGCTGACGTTAGCTCGGCGTCTCTGCCTAAGTTTGAAATCCGCGGCCAGGAACAAAAGTTGGCCAAAGTGTGATGGAACTACAAGGTAAAGTCACTCTGAGCACAGCTGAACGTGTCTTTAAAGGCCTACTGAAATGAGATGTTCTTATTTAAACGGGGATAGCAGGTCCATTCTATGTGTCATACTTGATCATTTTGCGATATTGCCATATTTTTGCTGAAAGGATTTAGTAGAGAACATCGACGATAAAGTTCGCAATTTTTGGTCGCTAATAAAACAGCCTTGCCTGTACCGGAAATAGCAGATGTGCGCGTGACGTCACGGGTTGTGGAGCTCCTCACATCTGAACATTGTTTACAATCATGGCCACCAGCAGCGAGAGCGATTCGGACCGAGAAAGCGACGATTTCCCTATTAATTTGAGCGAGAATGACAGATTCCTGGATGAGGAAAGTTAGAGTGAAGGACTAGAGGGAAAAAAAAGACAAGGGCAGTGGGAGTGATTCAGATGTTATTACACATTTACTAGGATAATTCTGGAAAATTATTTATCTGCTTATTGTGTTACTAGTGTTTTAGTGAGATTATATGGTGCCTGAAAGTTGGAGGGGTGTGACCACGGGTGTGGTGACCGCCAGTGTCTCTGAGGGAAGCCACGTTTCCCGACGAGGCGAAGAGAACGCAGCCGTTGGGGCCAGGCTGAGCTTTTCCCCCCTCCTACACGGTGGAAGCATCCCACGTTCAGGGGAGGCCGGTCGGAGGAGGCAAAAGAGTCCACAGCTGCCTCTTTGACAGGTGTACGAGGAACGACGCAAGCTATCCGCTCATGTCTACGGAAAGAGCCGACTTATTACCACAATTTTCTCACCGAAACAACCGTTTGACATGTGGTAGGGAACCATGTTCGCTTGAGTGCTCTGTTCCATATTAAAGCTTCACCGTCATCTTTAGGGAATGTAAACTAAGAAACACCGGCTGTGTTTGTGTCGCTAAAACCGGCCGCAATACACCGCTTTCCACCAACAGCTTTCTTCTTTGACGTTTCCATTATTAATTGAACAAATTGCAAAAGATTCAGCAACACAGATTTCCAGAATACTGTGTAATTATGCGATTAAAGCAGACGACTTATAGCTTTGATCGGGCCGGAAAAACATGTCTGCTACAATCCGTGATGTCACGCACGCGCGTCGTCATACCGCGACGTTTTCAACAGGATACTTCGCGCAAAATTTAAAATTGCAATTTAGTAAACTAAACCGGCCGTATTGGCATGTGTTGCAATTTTAATATTTCATCATTGATATATAAACTATCAGACTGCGTGGTCGGTAGTAGTGGGTTTCAGTAGGCCTTTAAATGCGTGGTACTGTTTATTGTTGGCCATCTTTTTTAAAAGTGTAGCTGCTTGCTATCCGTCATATAATTCTACTTTAGTCAATTTTTATTGTTTTATAGGTCGTTAAATATTTTACTGCACATACATGATCATATAAGTTATTTAAACAAACTTGCTACAATTTGATAAAACGTCTAAAAATAGTATAACATTTAAAAGTTAATTGTTGTTCCCTCATAGCCAATCTGATGATTTAAGAGTGTCTTGTCCCACAGTCGGATCAGAACCCATGACCCTGGGCTCCCCCACGTCCCCCAAGCCCACCCTGGGCGCCCAGTTCCTCCCAGGCTTCTTGATGGGTGACCTGCCTGCGCCTGCAAGCCCGCAGCCCCGCCCTTTCAGCCTGTCCACGCCCATTTTGGAGAGCACAAGTGCCCTTAAAGGTGAGGATGTCAATACCTGTGTGTTCTCGTCTTTATATTAATGTGTGTTCTGTGGGGGCAGGAACAGGAAGCTCCGCCCCACAGCCTGTAGTCCACACCCCGAAGGACAAAAGCGGAGCGCCGCCCATTCGCAGCATCCACGACGAGCTGGTTTCTACAGGAACGCCTCTGAGCGCCAACAGGCAGGTTGGTATGGCGGCGACGTCCTGTGAACTATCAAGGGTGACTCGTATTCATTAACTCTGTACGTGCGTCCAGTCTTTTCCCATTATGCACTCCCCAGCGTCGGCCCGCCAGGCGTCCACTCCAGGTACACCAACGCTGCCTCTCAATCGGCGTACTTCCACACTTCAGCTTTTTTTTTGTCCAGGTGTGCAGCAGGTGTGCATGTCTCCAGCTCAGGTGGACCCCTTTTACAGTCAGGGAGAGGCTCTGTCCTCTGAGGACCAGCTGGACCAGACCTGGGTCACCGTCTTTGGGTAGTCTCGGTTTTCCTCACCGCTAACACTCTAACGCTCTCTGGACTGTACTCACATTTTGTTTTTGGCTTTAAAGTTTTCCTCCTGCCTCTGCATCCTACATTCTCCTGCAGTTCGCTCAGTATGGAAACATCCTCAAACACACGGTGAGGCACACACACACACACACATTTATATATATATATACATTTTTTACCGCTTATTCCCTTTGGGGTCGCGGGGGTCGCTGGTGCCTATCTCAGCTACAATCGGGCGGAGGGTGGGGTACACCCTGGACAAGTCACCACCTCATTGCAGGGCCAACACAGACAGACAACATTCACTTTATATATTAGGGGTGTGGGAAAAAATTGATTCGAATACAAATCGCGATTCTCACGTTGTGCGATTCGGAATCGATTCTTTTTTTTTTTTTTTTTTTTTTATCGATTTTTTATTACTTTTTTTTTTATCAATCCAACAAACCACTACACAGCAATACCATAACAATGCAATCCAATTCCAAAACCAAACCTGACCCAGCAACACTCAGAACTGCAATAAACATAGCAATTGAGGAGACATAAACACGACACAGAACAAACCAAAAGTAGTGAAACAAAAATGAATATTATCAACAACAGTATCAATATTAGTTATAATTTCAGCATAGCAGTGATTAAAAATCCCTCATTGAAATTATCATTAGACATTTATAAAAATAAAAAAAAAAGTGTCACAGTCGCTTAAACTTGCATCGCATCTCATAAGCTTGACAACACACTGTGTCCAATGTTTTCACAAAGATAAAATAAGTCATATTTGTGGTTTGTTTAATGGTTAAAACAAATTTACATTATTGAAATCAGTTGATAAAACATTGTCCTTTACAATTATAAAAGCTTTTTAACAAAAATCTACTACTTTGTTAGCATGCCAGCAGACTGGGGTAGATCCTGCTGAAATCCTATGTATTGAATGAATACAGAATCATTTTGAATCGGAAAAATAGCGTTTTTGAATCGAGAATCGCGTTGAATAAAAAAAAAAATCGATATATAAACGAATCGCTACCCCAAGAATCGATATTGAATCGAATCGTAAGACACCCAAAGATTCGCAGCCCTATTATATATATATTTTATTACATAATTATTTTCTTTTTTTTTTTTTTTTTTAAGAATTTTCTTATTTTGGAGAAATGTTTCCGAATTTTTACGGAATTATTTTGTGAAAAATTTCATTTTATTTTGTGGATCTGATTTTGGATAAAATATTTGTTCCCTAATGTTGCTGAAAACCTGCCTTTTTTTGTAAATAAAAAAAACAAAATCCTATTTTTCATTGGATTTCCAAAATGTTGTTAAAAACAGTCCCCTATTTTGCAAAAAATCTTCCTTATTTGAAAACAATATTTTTTCTTTACATAAAATCTCTCTCAAATTTTGTAAAACAAAATAAATTAAAAAGTCCATTGTTTTGTTGAAAATTTGTCCTATTTTCCCTTTACATTGTGGGAAAATGTAATTTTTGGAAGAAAATGTATCCCTCTTTTTTCTGAAAATTTTAAATATATATTTATATTTCATAAAATGTCCCAAATGTTGCAGAAATGTTCCCTTATTTGGAAAAAAATTCCCTGAATCTGCGAATATTTTCCTTATTTTGTAAAAAACGTTTTAATTTTGTGGATTAGAATGTATTTCTCCCATTTAACTGAAAATTTCCCTTATTTTGTAAAAAATAAACCAACGTATTTTTCATCAGATTAACAAAATGTTCTTTAAACAGTCCCCCATTTCCCTTATTTTGCACAAAATTTACAGTATTTAAAAAAATATTTTCATAATATTTCCTGAATTTTGTAAATCCAATCGAATGTATTAAAAATGCTGAAAATTGTCTATTTTGCAGACAATTCTTATTTTCCCATTTTGTTAGAAAAAAAAGTAAATAGATAATATTTAATTTTTTGGGCTGAAAATCTCCTTTTTTATGTTAAAATAATATAAATATATATTTTTTTAAAGATTAAATTTTTTTTATTTAACAGTCCCCTATTTTGCAGAAATATCCCTTAATTAAACAAACAAACCGGGGGGGAAAAAAAAAAAAAATATATATATATATATATTTTTATTTTTTATTTTTTTTATTTTGTAAAACAAAATAAATAAATTAAAAAGTCCTTATTTTGCAGAACATTTCCAGAATTTGCAGACAATGTCCCTGATTTTGTGAATATTTCCTTTATTTTGTGAAACATGTCTTTTTATTTTGTGGATTTACTTTTTGGATAAAAATATATTTCTCTAATTTATTTATTTATTTGCTAAAAATCTTACTTATTCTTAGAGTTCCAGAATGTTTTTAAAAAATCCCCTATTTTGCAGAGTATTTATTTATTTAGCAAAAAATCTCCCTTATTTAAAGAAGACATTTTTGTTTTCATAAAATTTCCTGACTTTTGTAAAAAATAATTTTATTTGGCTGAACATTTTTCCTTACAACTTCCATTATTTTGTGGGAAAATATTTTTTTGACAAAAATTTATCTAATGTTGAAAAACAGTCCCCTATTTGGAAGAATAATTTATTTAAAATATATTAATTTTAATAATAATAATAAAATGATTATTAATAATAATTTTTATGAATTATTCTTATTTTTGCTGCAAATTTCCCTTATTTTGTAAATATTTTTTTTTTTAATACGTCCCAAATTTTGCAGAAATGTTCCCTTATTTTGCAGAAAATTTCCCAAATTGTGCAGACATTTTCCCTGACTTTGTGAAAAGTTCCCAAATATTGTGAAATATTTATTTTTTGGGATAAAAACATTTTTTTCTTTCATTTGCAGAATTTTTTTTAGGAGAAAATAAATTTTTTTGCAGAAAATTTCTCGTATGTTGAAAAACAGTCCCCTATTTTGAAGGTTTCCCTTATTTTGCGGAAAATCTCCCTTATTTAGAAAAAATGTTTCCAAATGTTCACAAAATTAAAAAGTCCCTTTGTTTGCAGACAACTTCTTATTTTGTAAAAAAAAAATCCCTTTTTATGGAAAATTTGTTTTGAGGAAATGAAATAAAAAAAGTCCCCTATTCCGTCAAATGTTTCCCTCACTTTGCTGATACCCCTTATTTAAAAAACAAATTTTACAATTTCCCAAATTAAAATGGCCTTTTTTTAGCTGAAAAAAATCCTCTTTTTTGCAGAAAATATCCCTTATTTTGCAGACAATTGAAATAAAATGTCCCCTATGTTGTGTGTACTTCCCTCATATAATGACTGCTTGCAGATGGCGTCTCCTGGTAACTGGATGCATCTTCAGTATCAGTCCTGGCTGCAGGCAAGGAAAGCCTTGTCCAAGGACGGCAAAGTCTTCGGAGACGCCATCATGGTGGGCGTCAAACCCTGCATCGACAAGGTACGTGTGACCCACGCTAAGTTTAAACCCGCTGTGGCCTTTGACGCCCACGTTCCTGTTTTCAGAGTGTGATGTTGGAAGGAAGCGAGGTCGCCGCCTCTCCTCGCCGCAGCTCCGCCCTCCCCTCCACCCCGCGCTCCGCCATCAGGCCGCTCAGCGCCACCTACAGGAGCTCGGGCAGCGACTACCAGGTGACTAACGGCCCCTATCCTGACAAAAAAAAAAAGCTCCATTTTAACGTGGTGTGTGCATGCAGGTGGTGACGGACAGACAAACTCCAAGGAAGGACGACAGCTTGGTTTCCAAAGCAATGGAGTACATGTTTGGTTGGTGACATCATCATGACTTCATCATGACATTGGTGCTGCTGATTGGATGATTGGAGACTGTGTGTGTGTGTGTGTGTGTGTGTGTGTGTGTGTGTGTGTGTGTGTGTGTGTGTGTGTGTGTGTGTGTGTGTGTGTGTGTGTGTGTGTGTGTGTGTTCTTTTATCATCTGATTTTTAATGTGTAATAAAGTTTGTACATGAATTGAAAGTGTTCTCTCAGTGGCAGTAGGCCATTTTTCCTTTTCCCAAAGTCGCTTACAAATCTTGTCAGTTGCGTTTCCAGGGCCCGTGCAGGGAGCCTGTTAGAAATACTGTTTTTTATTCCATACATTTGGACCTTTTTGCAGCCCTTAACATGCAGGAAAAGTCCCCATAGTTTTGCAGGGGCGTCGGGTCTGGTGAAATATTTTTGCAGGAGTGTCGGGTCCGGTGAAATTTTTGATATTTTCGGGGGCCCCCCCAACATTAAATGTTACATTTGACTCAGTAGCGCCCCCTTTAAAAATGTGAAGAAATCACCCCCCTGCTACCAGATTCACACACGTCGATCATGAGAGGACACACACAAAGGTCTTAAGAAGCCAAATTGGAAAGTAAACAGGAAATGTTGACCATCTTGGTTTCGTGGGCCAGTTTTAGGCTGAAAAGGGGTCATACTTCAACAAACTCCTCCAAGTGACTTTGACCAAATGAGTCGCGGTTAAAATGACAGGCAATAAATTGCGAGGGAAATTTGCCTACGCTATAGGATGTGTGCGTGGCACAGCGCCAAACTTTGATGTGATGGCTCACTACAAAATTTGAAACAAAACAAAAATTGAATAATTCAACTTGATAAATTCATATCTTAATCGGTACCAATGATGACAACCTGAAGTGTCTCATCGGTCAGTATCTGTCCGTACCCATTCGTAGTGGGCGGAGCTTGGCGCCAACATTTGTTGCACCAGTGAAACTCATCACTTGAAATGATCAGACAAATACTAAACTGATAAAATGTGAATAAATTTAGCCTCGCTACACGATGTGGGCGTGGCAAAACGGCAAACTTTGATGTGATTGTTCGCCACAAAACACGAGACGTTAGTAACTTGGCTCCACAAGTTCAGAATTGGAGTACAAATGATGATGATGACGCCCTGAAGTGCTGGATTGATCAGTATTTGTACTTATTCATAGTGGGCGGAGCCTGGCAGTGAAGACAGCTTCTCGCCATCATCAATTAAACTGTCATTACGCCACTTTAGATCAGTGCTTTTCAATTATTTTCTGTTACACCCCCCTAAAAAGAACAAAACATTTTATGCGACTATACATAGTATCATTTGTCTATAAAATTGTTATAAGCACATTTCTGCATAACAGATTATCTTTATTGACATTAGCAGGGGAAAAAAGACACATAGAAGAATAATTAATGCTTTTTAGACTAACAGAAAGATTTAAAAAGGAAAAATTAAAAAAAAAAAACCTTATTCAAACTATGAATTTGTTTGGACCATTTGATAGTGAAAAATAAATAAACTCATTAAATGATAATACATCCATCCATGTTCTACCACTTGTCCCTTTTGGGGTCGCAGGGGGTGCTGGAGCCTATCATATTGATCAGAATACATTAACTCAGGAGCACAATACAGAAAAAAAAGATTAACCTACAAAACAAAACTAAATAAAACAAATTGTTCTGATTGTTTTTTCTAAACAAAATTAGGAAGTTAAGATTAATGTCTACAATGAGCACGTTTTGTAGCGCACAACTTTTCAAAGTATGATACTGATAAAGCATACATTATCCCCCATCACACGGCATCGCACCACGCCTACCTTTACTGCCCCCTGCCCTTAAATTGCACAAAGAATATTGAGAGCAATGAGTTGAAATTTTAGTTATAAAGTGTACATATTTTACAAATTACAGTAATTGTCTAAAGTATTCCCAGCGCTTCACTTTTTCCTCTAATCATTTTTGTCCTCAAAATTCTACATACAATAACCCATAATGACTGAATTGTTTTTTTTATTGCATACTTAGCACTAAGTAACTTTTCAACCATCATAAAATGTTTTCATAACTTTTAGGATGACACATGGACTTACAACTGAGGGGGTCTGTATCCCTCTCGGTGGCACTTAACGACTTTAAAAACTACGGATATATATTTATTAAACGTAAATTGAGCAAATTGGCTATTTCTGCCAATTTATTTAAGTGTGTATCAAACTGGGAGCCCTTCGCATAGATCAGTACCCAAGAAGTAGCTCTCGGTTTCAAAAATGTTGGTGACCCCCGCACTAAGGTGTAGCTTTGTCGCCCTTTACTGGTCAAATTCAGCGCCACATGTGTTAAACGCGCTTAAATCTAACAACACGACCACCAATACACAATACATCAAAAAGTCAGCGATTTCAAGACAAAAAAAACTACATATCTTTCTGCACGATATTTACTCACAAAGGTTTGACTGAGTTTCGTGATGAAGCTACACGCGTGGATTTATATCGTTGTTCCTTCTTCTTTGGAACAGGTCCGTCGCTTGAAATATCCGACAGGAAACAAGGACTCGAGCACTTGCTCGGGGCGGAACATTCGTACTTTGTCGTCGAGTCGTTGTTCAAAGTCCGGTGTTCGCAATTAGTATTTTTTTCATTTTTATCTAACAACAAAAATATATATTCAAAAATATATATTCAATGTACATAAAGGTCTACATATTCAACGATTTGAAAGAAAATACTAAGCAAATACAAGTAGAGTATTAAAAATACTTGTCAAGTGTGTACCACGCCTTCCGCCTGAATGCAGCTGAGAAAAGCACCAGCACCCCCCGCGGCCCGAAAGGGACAAGCGGTAAAAAAATGGATGGATGGATGGATGGAATAATAAACATATGATAAAATACAAAATACAAAATTAACTTTTATTTTTTTTTTTCCAAAAGAGATACCAAATTTAAGTTATTTTGTCCTTTAACCATTTTCCAATATTTACCGAAGTACATGTCAAACTACTCCTTAACGTAAATGACCGCCATAACCACAACACCAGGGAGAGCTCCACAAACCTCTTTAAACCCAGATTCTGATATAACAAAGGTCTTAACTCATTCTCTTTCTATGCCACATCAATGTGGAATGCACTCCCAACAGGTGTAAAAGTAAGTGCATGTCCTCCTTCAAAACCGCTCTAAAACAACACCTCCAGGCAACTTCATACCCTCCTCCATTTACATCCCATCTCCCCGGATTGTAGATAACCTAGTGTAAATAATCAAATGTTCTTCTAATGTATGAACCTGTTCCTATGCTATCTGAACTCACTATGTTCTCTGCTGGCTGTACATATCCTACTAAGTCAGACCTACACTGTTTCAATGTCCATTTCTCTGTTGATGCAATTGTTGATGACTGAAGTACTGATATCAACCAAAGCTCCTCATCCCACCGCCCGGATTGTAAATAATGAAAATAATTCAATATATATATACTATGACGATTAACCTGTGTGATGACTGTATTATTCTGATAGTATATATTTGTACCATGAATTGATAAACGTGGACCCCGACTTAAACAAGTTGAACAACTTATTGGGGTGTTACCATTTAGTGGTCAATTGTACGGAATATGTACTGTACTGTGCAATCTACTAATAAAAGTTTCAATCAATCAATAATCTTCCCTTTCCTTGGGTTCTTCATGTTAACTATCTATCTGTCAACTTTTTACGTCACAGACACAGACAAGTAGGACGAAATAGTTTTCACAGGTTTGACGTTTGGAATTTATTTAGACCTGGATCTGGTAGCTGTCAGGATGGCCGAGCGGTCTAAGGCGCCAGACTCAAGGTGACAAGCCTTCTTCTGATGGGACTTCTGGTCTCCAAATGGAGGCGTGGGTTCGAATCCCACTTCTGACACAACTTTTTATCATGAATTGAATAACGTGGAACCCGACTTAAACAAGTTGAAAAACTCATTGGGGTGTTACCATTTAGTGGTCAATTGTACGGAATATGAACTGTCCTGGGTAATCTAATAATTACAAATTTCAATCAATTATTTATATACATTTTTTTTGACATTGGTCAAAAAAAGAAATAATGACAAAATAATCCATGTTATAATGAATTATTTTCAAAGCTCCAATTAGTTCAAATATTTCACTTAAAACATTTTATGTGGTAAATATCGCATATATTGTGTAGTTGCCATATATAAACATAAACGTTTTCTTTGACAAAAGAGCATAAAACAAACAAAATAATAGTTTAAACGTAAAATCAACAATAATATCTGACGTTGATCTCGTAATATAAGTGTTATAAGTAAAAAAAATTAAAAAAAATTAAAAAACTGATAAAAATGTATCACTTTATGAGTGGGGCACCTTTTGGATCCCAAATATATTTAGTGGTATTTTATTTATCTTTTCACTGTGATTACTCAAAAATAATAAATAATTAAAATCAATGGTGTCCTTCATTATTGATCTCTTAGAGCTCTAATTACTAAATATTGTATATTTCAGTTTTACTATAAAAAAAAATGTTTTTTTGACAGAAAAGCCATAAAACCTTTTTTTTTTAAAGTTGATATAGAAATGTACTGTAAGCGTTGAATAAAAAAATTATAATTAAAATTTGACTTATTTTTAACATTTTAATAACTGAGACCCTTTATGGTCCCTGGGACCCCTAAAGGAAAAATACATTTAAAAAATCCATATATTTTGTTATGGTTTGAAAATGAAAAATATCAAAATGGCCCCCGCATGCTTTAATTTTTCCATGTGTGGCCTTCAGTGGAAAAAGTTTGGACACCCCTGCATTAAGGGGAAACATCCATAGTATCATCTATTATTGAAAGTTAGCATACAGACTCACGGACCAGGACCCAAATCCGGCCTGGAAATGAAACCATACTGGCCACTGAGTTTAGTTCAACACTTGGGAGACGAACATTTTTGCAACAAATACTTAAAAAGACAAAAGGGGCTCCTGTTGCGTAATAAAAAAGCTTTGCCTTTACCGGAAGTATGTGCGCGTGATGCCATTGGTGTGAGGGCTCCTCACATCCTCACATTGTTTATAATGTAAGCCACAAGCAGTAAGAGCAATTCGGACAGAGAAAATGACAATTTCCCCATTAATTTTGATCGAGGATGTAAGTTTGTGGATAAGGATATTGATAGTGAAGGACTAGAAAAAAATAAGTACAGAAATAAAATAAAAAGCGACGGCTCCGGGCGGCGGCAGTGTGAGCGTTTCAGATGTAATTAGACACATTTACTAGGATAATTCTGGAAGATCCCTTATCTGCTTATTGTTTTAATAGTGTTTTAGTGAGATTGTAAAGACATACCTCAAAGTCGGATGGCTGCGGTGAACACGCCAGTGTGTCAGAGAGAAGTTGAGGAGCCAAGCTCACAGCTGCCTTTTTTGACAGCTACTGCAGGAGGACGCATAATCCACTGATGTCTCCGGTAAGATATATATCACAATTTTCCCATCCAAAAACATGCTGGTTGACGCAGAGAAACATGTTCGCTTGACCGCTCTGTGTTAAAGCTTCACAACAAACAAAGAAACACCGGCTGTGTCTCGGTGCTAAAGACAACTGCAATACACCGCTTTCCACCAACAATATTGTTATTTATAGTCTCCATTATTAATTGAACAAATTGCAAAAGATTCAGCAACACAGATGTCCAAATTACTGTGTAATTATGCGATGAAAAGAGACGACGTTTAGCCGTAAGTGGTGCTGAACTAATATGTCCCCTCCAACCAATAACGTCACAAACACACGTCATCATACGCGTCATCATTCCGCGACGTTTTCAACAAGAAACTCCGCAGGAAATTTAAAATTGTAATTTAGTAAACAAAACCGTCCGTATTGGCATGTGTTGCAATGTTAAGATTTCATCATTGATATATAAACTATCAGACTGCGTGGTCGGTAGTAGTGGGAAATTAGATGTTCTTATTTAAACGGGGATAGCAGGTCCATTCTATGTGTCATACTTGATCATTTCGCGATATTGCCATATTTTTGCTGAAAGGATTTAGTAGAGAACATCAACAATAAAGTTTGCAACTGTCGGTGTTAAGAGAAAAGCCTTGCCTCTACCGGAAGTCGCAGACAATGACGTCGCAAGTGTGGGGGCTCCTCACATATTCACATTGTTTTTAATGGGAGCCTCCAACAAAAAGTGCTATTCGGACCGAGAAAACGACAATTTCCCCATTAATTTGAGCGAGGATGAAAGATTTGTGTTTGAGGATATTGATAGCGACGGACTAGAAAAAAAAAATAAAATAAAAAAAACGAGTTAAAAAAAAAACGCAAATGCATTTGGACGGATTCCGATGTTTTTAAACACATTTACTAGGCTAATTCTTGGAAATCCCTTATCTTTCTATTGTGTTGCTACTGTTTTAGTGAGTTTTACAGTACCTGATAGTCGGAAGGGATGTCTCCACGGGTGTCTTGACGCCAATGTCCCAGGGAAGTCGACGGCAGCTTCATGGACGGCCTAAGCTCAGCTTTTCTTCGGTAAGAAGCGACTTTTTAACCACAATTTTTTTAACCGAACCTTGCTGATTGACATTTGATCTGGATTCATGTTCGCTTGACCGCGCTCTGATCCATAATAAATTTTCACCTCCGGGAATTTTAAACAAGGAATCACCGTGTGTTTGTGTGGCTAAAGGCTAAAGCTTCCCAACTCCATCTTTCTACTGTGACTTCTCCAATATTAATTGAACAAATTGCAAAATATTCAGCAACACAGATTTCCAAAATACTGTGTAATTATGCCGTTAAAGCAGACAAAATTTAGCTGTACGTGTGCGTAGCGCTCATACCTCCTAAAAACAAGTGACGTCTTGCGTAACACGTCATCATTACACAACGTTTTCAAGACGGAACACCCGGGAAATTTAAAATTGTAATTTAGTAAACTAAAAAGGCCGTATTGGCATGTGTTGCAACGTTAATTTTTCATCATTGATATATAAACTATCAGACTGCGTGGTCGGTAGTAGTGGGTTTCAGTAGGCCTTTAACAGTCCTAATAGCCAGCAGAGGGCACCGTAGCGCTAGCTGGCGGGATGCTGCAGCACCGCTACGCAGCCAACAGAGGGCACTGTGGCTCCATCTGTGCCACACATGCAGGCCTCTTGTTGGCTCAGGCTTGCATCAGAGGAAGTGACCTCTGACCTCCCAGCAGTAAACACATCACACTGACAAAAAAGTACGATTGCTGATGAGTCCAAAATATTTAGAGGATAATCCCACCCCGGTTCCCACCGTCGTCATGGGAACGGAACAGGAAGTGCCAGTTTAGACTTCCATCGGACTATTTCTGCTCCCGGCATGCCGACCTTTCACCCTGTCTTGGTTTTCCATGAGCGACGCGTGCCGTGATTCAGCAGCCTCCATTCCATAATAGTCAGGAAGCAGGGACAGGTTTTGGATGCGGGGAGATGCGCTTGCCCGTGGACACGACAGATGCTTTAGCGTCTGTGTCGCCGTGGCAACGCCCGCGGTCACGCCAGCTGCTCTGGAGGTCATCATGGAAAACAAGCTCATGTGACCGGAGCATGAAGATGGGCGTGACATTGCAGACAGGAAGTCAGCTCTGATTGGATGCCAGTATTTTCCAAACAGGAAGTTCTTGATACTACTTCCATTAGTACACTTTGTACACTTGCTACTTAACCATCACAATATTATTCTTTTCTCCTTTACAGTCAATTGTAACCACTTAAGTTAGCCCCTTCCGCTATGTATCCAAGATGGCGACTATTGAGGGCGCTCAGTGTCCACGCTCACCATTCGTGTTGGACACACTGATAATGTTCAGTGTGGGTGACAGGAAGTGGCGACCCCCTAACATCCTGTCTCATTTCCCATGTCCTTGACTTGTCGGTGGCCACAGAAACGGCACAGCACAACTGTGGTGAGTTCAAGGCAACTGAGGACAACAAGGACTGTGCGCTGTATAATTCACACCAACAGGGGGCGGAGTCAAGACTATTAGTGAAGTCACTGAGCGTGAGAGTCTCCTGCACACTACGTTATTCGTTAGCATGCATCAAAATTTGTAGTATTAAGAAGTATTCCGTAAAACTTCCAAATATTAATTGAAAAAAATATTTTGCAGAAAAATCCTCTTTTTTGCGGAAAAAAAATCCCCTTTATTTTGTGGGAAAATATTTACTATTTTGCAAATTTTTTTACTTTCCTTAATATTTCAAATTATTAAAATCTTTTATTTTGTAAAAAAAACAACAACAACAAAAACAAACAACAAATAACAAATCCTGTTTTTCTTACTTAAAGGCCTACTGAAATGAGATTTTCTTATTTAAACGGGGATAGCAGGTCCATTCTATGTGTCATACTTGATCATTTCGCAATATTGCCATATTTTTGCTGAAAGGATTTAGTATAGAACATCGACGATAAAGTTCGCAACTTTCGGTGCTAAGAGAAAAGCCCTGCCTCTACCGGAAGTCGCAGACGATGACGTCACATGTTGATGGCTCCTCACATTTTCACATTGTTTTTAATGGGAGCCTCCAACAAAAACAGCCATTCGGACGGAGAAAACGACAATTTCCCCAATAATTTGAGCGAGGATGAAAGATTCGTGTCTGATGATATTAATAGCGACGGACTAGAAAAAAAAAAAAAAAACGCGATTGCATTGGGACGGATTCAGATGTTTTAAGACAAATTTACTAGGATAATTCTGGGAAATCCCTTATTTTTTTATTGTGTTGCTCGCGTTTTAGTGAGTTTAACAGTACCTGATAGTCGGAGGTGTGTGTCCACGGGTGTGTTGACGCGCAGTGTCTCAGGGAAGTCGACGGCAGCTTAATGGGCTGCACAAGCTCAGCTGATCTCCGGTAAGAAGCGACTTTTTAACCACAATTTTCTCACCGAAACCTGCTGGTTGACATTCGGTCGGGATCCATGTCCGCTGTGATCCATAGTAAAGTTTCACCTCCATGAATTTTAAACAAGGAATCACCGTGTGTTTGTGTGGCTAAAGGCTAAAGCTTCCCAACTCCATCTTTCTACTTTGACTTCTCCAATATTAATTGAACAAATTGCAAAAAATTCAGCAACACAGATCTCCAAAATACTGTGTAATTGTGCCGTTAAAGCAGATGACTTTTAGCTGTGTGTGTGCGCAGCGCTCATATTCATAAAGGCCCGTGACGCGTACACGTCATCATTACGCGACATTTTCAAGAAAAAAGTCCCGGGAAATGTAAAATTGCAATTTAGTAAACTAGAAAGGCCGTATTGGCATGTGTTGCAATGTTAATATTTCATCATTGATATATAAACTATCAGACTGCGTGGTGGGTAGTAGTGGGTTTCAGTAGGCCTTTAAAAGTATAACTGTAACCAGGAATAAGTCTTCAAGTAACAATATTCAAATACTAACTTTGTTGGGTAAGACAGACTTTGGTTTTATTCTAAATCCAGTGAAACAGATCAGTGGTTTTAGCAGATTATAAAGACTTTCAGGTGTTTATATATGTTAAAGTATTTGGCAGACACTTTTATCCAAAGCAACATACATGAAAAATACATATAAAACAATCACTGTAAACATGATCGTTTACGGGAAGAATGTAATAGAAAATATCAATACAATGTGTCAAGACAGAATAAACTCTCTGCTGTTAAAGTTGAAGTTAAAGTACCAATGATTGTCACACACACACTAGGTGTGGCGAAATTATTCACTGCATTTGACCCATCACCCTTGTTCACCCCCTGGGAGGTGAGGAGAGCAGTGGGCAGCAGCGGTGCCGCGCCCAGGAATCATTTTGTGGTTGCAGCAACAGAGATACAGTCTATTGGTCCGTAAGATATATAGATATCTAGTATATTCATACATTGTTTATGTAGGATATACACATGTATATATAACCTAATCATATTGTTCCTTCAACTTAAAAATAGCTGACCGTTTTTCCCCCTTCTCTGGGATTATTATTCCAGTTTTTGATCTTGGACATATGGTCCACTTATAGCATATAAGATATTCTATTACTGTTAAGCAAACTATGAACACTCCAAAAACATGTGTCATTCATCATAGTTACACATATGACAAAAAAGCGCATGAAAATCAGTGGTATTCAGTGAGATAAAATGCGCTGACAGTTTCATTGCTCCTGCCAAAAGAATTGCACTTAGTAGAGTAGATCACCACTCCAAGATGGCGGCCGCGCGTCTCGTCTCGTCAGCGCCAGTAGACGCTCCTGACGTTATGAAGTGAGGGGAAACTGAGTGAATAATGACAGGTTATATGATTATTTATTTTAAACTCTTATTCAGGCCACTTTAAAATTAATATGTCGGCATTTATTTGAAAAAAATTAATAAATAAATAAAAATAAAATTAAATAAACGCCAAATTATTTAGGGGGGGCTTAAGAATATTTTAGGGGGGCTTGCAGAACTTTTTCCCTATTTTGTAAAAAATTATCATAATAATACTTTGTGTTGCACATTTTTATTTTTATATTTGGGATTTAAAAAAAAAAATGTTTTGCAGAAAATGTAGACATTTCCCTTATTAAAAACGTGACATTTTAACATTCATCAATATGCTTTAAAGTATTAGTAAGTATTTAGTAAAACAAATGATCTTATTATTTATAAGAAGTAGTTAAAAGTCCCCTATTTTTGCAGAAAAAAAGTCAAATTTTTTGGCAGAAAATTCCCCCTTATACTGTAAACAAATTGATTTATTTTGTGAACATTTTTTCCTTATTTAGCAAAACAATTCCCAGTATTTTGTGGAAATACACATTTTTCCATTATTTAGCAGAACATTTCCTTTATTTTGCATTCATCAATATTTCTGTTGTATCAAACTGTTCTCAAAAAAAAAGATTTCAGTTTCTTGGTGACTTTTGTTTGTTTTACTGACAACCACATTTTTTCTTCTTTACCAGCGTGTGTGTGTGTGTGTGGAGATAAGCAGAAGCACCACAGCCACAGAAAGATTAAATTCAGGATGAAAGCCCCTTCCCTTCTCACACACACACACACACACACACACACACACACACACACACGCACACACACACACACACACACACACACACACACACACACACACCACACACACACGCAACACACGCACACACACACACACACACACACACTGTAACGGTCATTTCAAGCATCAGTTTTCCTGCCAGGGGAGTTTTGTAGCACAGAGTGTCGACATCATTCATTACCTTGTCCACAAGAACACGTTTTATTTAAAGAAGTACTTCAGTTTTCATAGAATTCAAATATTTGACGAGCATTTTGCGTGGAACAAAGCAGTCTGTTGTGTTGGCATAATTCCACGCAATCCAAACAAAACATCTCGGGTTCAGCCTTTAAGATTTGATAAAGAAGGTGAGAAACACTACTGAATTCAAAATATCTTGTAGACAATCAACATATTTTGCAAAATGTTGATTTTGTCCAAGCAAAAATGGTATCAGTGCACAATTGAAGATAACACAACACGTGTGTGGCGCTGACGGGGCGTCGCCACGGTGATGAGCGATCTCGCCCAGGGTCGAGGCGGGAAACCCACTTCCTGTGGAGCACGATGGCTGCTGTCCCATTATTATAACATAAAAAGGCAGTGAAAAGTATTTTAACATTAAAAGTAGTTAAAGTATTTTAACATAATAAGTATGTAAAGTATGTTGTTGTGGCTTGTGCAGCCCTTTGAGACACTTATGATTAAGGGCTACATAAATACACTGGGATTGATTGATTGATTGTAGTATTTTAACATAAAAAGGCAGTCGAAAGTATTTTAACATACAAAGTTTTTTGAAGTATTTTAACATAAAAGGCAATAGAAAGTATTTTAACATAAAAAGGCAGTAGAAAGTATTTTAACATACAAAATATTTAAAGTATTTTAACATAAAAAGGCAGTAGAAAGTATTAACATACACAAAGTATTTAAAGTATTTTAACATACAAAAGCAGTAGAAAGTATTTTAACATAAAAGGTAGTATAAAGTATTGTAACATACAAAACAAAGTATTTTAAGGTAAAAGAAAAATGATTTTAACTTAAAGTGGAAAGTATTTTAACATAAAAAGAAGTGGAAAGTATTTAAACATAAAAAGGCAGTAGAAAGTATTTTAACATAAAAAGGCAGTAGAAAGTATTTTAACATAAAAAATATTTAAAGTATTTTAACATAAAAAGGCAGTAGAAAGTATTAACATACACAAAGTATTTAAAGTATTTAAAGTATTTTAACATAAAAAAGCATTAGAAAGTATTTTAACATAAAAGGTAGTATTAAGTACCCCGAAAGGGAATAAGCGGTAGAAAATGGATGGATGGAGGGTAGTATTAAGTATTGTAACATACAAAACAAAGTATTTTAAGGTAAAAGAAAAAGGATTTTAACTTAAAGTGGAAAGTATTTTAACATAAAAAGAAGTGGAAAGTATTTAAACATAAAAGGCAGTAGAAAGTATTTTAACATAAAAAGAAGTGGAACGTATTTAAACATAAAAAGGCAGTAGAAAGTATTATAACATAAAAAGTATTTAAATAATTTTAACATAAAAAGGCAGTAGAAAGTACTTTAACATAAAAAAGCAGTGGAAAGTATTTTAACATAAAAAGTATTTTGGCATACATCGGCAGTAGAAAGTATTTTAACATAAAAGGCAGTAGAAAAATGTTAACATAAAAAGTCAGTAGAAAGTATTTAACATAAAAAGGCAGTAGGAAGTATTTTATCATAAAAAGTATTTTAAGTATTTTAACATAAAAGGCAGTAGAAAAATGTTAACATAAAAAGTCAGTAGAATGTATTTAACATAAAAGGCAGTATAAAACATTTTAACATAAAAGGAAGTAGAAAGTATTTTAACAAAAAAATGCAGTAGAAAGTATTTTAACATCAAAAGTATTTTGACATACATCGGCAGTAGAAAGTATTTTAACATAAAAGGCAGTAGAAAAATGTTAACATAAAAAGTCAGTAGAAAGTATTTAACATAAAAAGGCAGTAGAAAATATAACATAAAAAGTATTTTAAGTATTTTAACATAAAAAGGAAGAAGAAAGTATGTCAACATATAAAGTATTTTGAGTATTTTAACATAAAAATTCAGTAGAAATTATTGTAACATACAAAGTATTTAACATATTTTCACATAAAAAGGCAGTAGAAAGTATTTTAACATAATAAGGCAGTAGAACGAATTTTAACATAAAAAGTATTTAAAGTATGTTAACATAAAAAGGCAGTACAAAGTATTTTAACACACAAAGTATTTAAAATATTTTAACATAAAAAGGCAGTAAAAAGTATTTTAACATAAAGTAGAAAGTATTTAAACATAAAAGGCAGTAGAAAGTATTTTAACATGAAAAGTATTTTAAGTATTTTAACATAAAAAGGCAGAAGAAAGTATGTTCACATATAAAGTATTATAAGTATTTTAACATAAAAATTCAGTTGAAATTATTGTAAGATACAAAGTATTTAACGTATTTTCACATAAAAAGGCAGTAGAAAGTATTTTAACATAAAAAGGCAGTAGAACAAATTCTAACATAAAATGTATTTAAAGTATGTTAACATAAAAAGGCAGTACACGGTTTTTTAACACACAAAGTATTTAAAGTATTTTAACATAAAAAGGCAGTAAAAAGTATTTTAACATAAAGTAGAAAGTATTTAAACATAAAAGGCAGTAGAAAGTATTTTAACATAAAAGGAAGTAGAAATTATTTTAACATAAAGAGGCTGAAGAAAGTATTTAACATACAAAGTATTTCATGTATTTTAACATTAAAAGGTAGTAGAAATTATTTTAACATACAAAGTATTTTAAATATTTTAACATAAAGTATTTAAAGTACTTTAACTATAAAAGCCAGTAGAAAGTCGGGTCTTTTCAGCGAGATAATTGTATTTGTGTGAGGGAAATTTGTTTAAAAGAACAGAATTTCCTTTATTTTGGGGAGGAATTTCCATTATTTTGTCGAAAAAATGTCCCTTATTTGGCAGATAATAATCCCTTTTTTGAAGAAAAAAAACATTTTTTGTGGAAATGTTCCGTGATTTGTGAAATTTACCCTTATTTTGCATTTGGAAAACATTTATCTTTTGCACAGTTTTCCCCCTCATTTGTTAAAAATCTAGCTTTTTTGTAAAAACATTTTTCATAAAAATGTCATCACTTTTGTAGGAGAATTTTCCTATTTTGTAAAAAAAATTCCTTATTTGAAAGAAAATATTTCGTATTTTCCAGAACATTTACTTTTTTTTTCTGGAAATGTTTGCTGATGTTGTAAACATTTCCATTATTTTGCAAAAAAAACCTAAACTTTATTTTGTGCAAAAAATAAATATATTTTTGAATAAAATTAATTGCCCCTTATTTTGCAAAAAGTCTTTTTATATATTAAAAAAAAAAAATTCAATCTTATTTTTCATAAAACATCCCTAAATATCCACCATTTGGGGAACATTTTCTTTAGTTTTTCTGATCAATTTCCTAATTTTGTGAAAATGTTGCCTATTTTGAAAAAAACAAACAAACAAAAAAAAAACATATATATATATATATATATATATATATATATATATATATATATATATATATATATATACATAAAAATGTAAATTTTTTTGTAGGAAATTTTATTTTTTCCTATCGTTTTGTCTTATTTTGGAAAAAAAATCTTCATAAAATTTCCGCTATTTTGTTGGCGAATTTCCCGATTTTGAAAAAAAAAAATTTGGCAAAAAATCTTTCCTTATTTTCCAGAAATGTTCCCTTGTCTGAAAAAAAACAATACAAAAGTAAATTGTAAATCCCTTATTTTGCAAAAAAAATATTTATTTTGTGTAAAAATATATTTATGTTTTGCATTAAATATATTTTTTTCTTATTTTGCAAAATGGTATCTAATTTTATATTAAAGCAATCCTATTACCTCTTTTTGCAAGACATTTCCCTTTGTTTGCTGACAATTTCCCTAATTTTGTGAAAATGTCACTGAAACATTTTTTTTAATCCTTTGTTTTGTGGAAAATATATATTTTTTCCAAAAAATGCTTGTTTTCTCAATTTTGCTGAAAATCCCCCCTTACTTTGTAAAACACATTTTCCATAAAATTCCCCAAATTTTGTAAAAAAAAAAAAAAAAAAAAAAGTTAGTCTTAATTTGCAGAAAATATCCTCTTTTAGCGGGAATTTATTTTATGAAAAACAATTTGCATTTACTTTAATATTGGAAAAATATGTTTTTTTGTGCAATATATGCAATTCCTTAATTTGCTAAAAATGTATCTTCTTGTTTTGTAAAAAAAATAAAAAATAAAGTTTCTTATTTTGCATACAATGTATTTTATTTTGCTAAATACTTTTGTCATTTTGGTCAAACATTTCTTTTATTTTGCAGAAATGATAGATGGATTATGCTCCCATAGCGCCTTTCTACATTCACACGTCGAACCCGGAATCGAACATGGAGCCCTCAAGTTGTAAGTATGCAGGTTGTTATGGTAACAGCGATACAGTGTTACGTCTACTTCAAGTCAATATTCTAAGCTATGGGAACAAAACATGCTAACTTTGTGTAACATTTATAACCACTTCATGTAATTGTTATTCATTCAAAATGGAGCTGCTGGTGGTTTTGCACACGGCTGATGTAAACATTGCTGGCCGGGAGTGCCATGTCTCTGACGTTAATCACGCGTGTTTAGCTAGGCGTGTGAAGACTCCGCCCCCTCCAGACATGCGAGGAAGGAAGACGAAGCTGCTTCAGAGTTCCTTCAGGTGAACGTCAGCGCAGATAAGACACGTCCAAACACTCGCCGGCTTGACAGAAAGCAGAGCGGCGGAGTCGTACTCGCTCGCATTTTTCACATACGTTCTCTCTGATGGCGCACACTCCGCACCAGCAGGGGGCAGCGTGTTTGTGTTTGTCGAAACGATGAACGCCATTGTTTGACAAGAAGGGGAAAGTGAAGTCACATGGAGTTAGTCAACTCCCAAGCTGTTATGGAGGCCACAGTTTGACCCTGGATCAGACTATTTCAGAAGTGGGTGTGCTGTTTGTGTAGCAACACAAACTACTCTTGTGTTACTTACACACAGCAACAGCTTGTGTTGCCTGTGGGACAACACACACACACACACACACACACACACACACACACACACAGGCAAACACACACAAACACAGTTACTGCTTCAGGCTTTGAACTCATGACTAATTCAACATATGGACACACACACACACACACACGCACAAACACAGAGTGTTATCTTCCAGTTAATTAGCACTGTAATGATGATGATGGATTACAGTAGATGGGAGTTTCTTTACGTTGATTCTAAACTTCCAACATTGTGACTTGGTTCACACACAACAGCATAACAACATTAAAAGAAGAAGCACACACGTGCTAACCAAAAGTATCGAGATGTTCTGTTCAACATCTTTTTTTCTTTATTTCAGTCTATTTTTGGCACAGACACTAACAGGACTGTCCTTGTCTCGCTAATGGCCTTCGACACACACACACACACACACACACACACACACGTACACACACACACACACACACACACACACACACACACACACACACACGTACACACACAGAAAACACTCTCATATTCAAGAATTTTTTTTATCAAATAATTGGGCAAAAACATTTTTAAAGCGAATCACAAGATTGATATTAGTTTCCACAAAACACTAGCATTTATAGACTAAAAATAGAAAATATACATATATATATACATATACATAGATATATACACACACACACACACATATATATATATATATATATATATATATATCCATCCATCTTCTTCCGCTTATCCGAGGTCGGGTCGCGGGGGCAACAACATAAGCAGGGAAACCCAGACTTCCCTTTCCCCAGCCATATATACAGCTATATATATTTATATATATATGTATATATATATATATATATATATATATATATATATATATATTTACACACATATACTGTATATATACATATACACACATATATATACATATACAGTGGGACAAAAAAGTATTTAGTCAGCCACCGGTTGTGCAAATTCTCCCATGATGACAGAGGTCTGTAATTTTCATCATAGGTACACCTCAACTGTGAGATACAAAATGTGAAAAAAAAAATCCAGGAATTCACATTGTAGGAATTTCAAAGAATTTATTTGTAAATTATGGTGGAAAATACGTATTTGGTCAACCATTCAAAGCTCTCACTGATGGAAGGAGGATTCGGCTCAAAATCTCACGATACATGGCCCCATTCATTCTTTCCTTAACACGGATCAATCGTCCTGTCCCCTTAGCAGAAAAACAGCCCCAAAGCATGATGTTTCCACCCCCATGCTTCACAGTACGTATGGTGTTCTTGGGATGCAACTCAGTATTCTTCTTCCTCCAAACACGACGAGTTGAGTTTATACCAAAAAGTTATATTTTGGTTTCATCTGACCACTCTTCCCTTATTCGTGAACAAGACTCCTAGGTACTTGAACTACTCCACTTGGGGTAGGGTCTTCTCCCCAACATGGAGAAGGCACTCCACCCTTTTCCGAGCGAGAACCAAGGACTTGGACTTGGAGGTGCTGATTCTCATTCCGGTCGCTTCACACTCGGCTGCAAACCGATCCAGTGAGAGCTGAAGATCCTGGCCAGATGAAGCCATCAGGACCACATCATCTGCAAAAAGCAGAGACCTAATCCCGAGGCCACCAAACCGGAACCCCTCAATGCCTTGACTGTGCCTAGAAATTCTGTCCATAAAAGTTATGAACAGAATCAATAACAAAGGGCAGCCTTGGCAGAGTACAACCCTAACTGGAAACGGGTCCGACTTACTGCCAGCAATGCGGACCAAGCTCTGACACTGATCATACAGGGAGCAAACTGCCACAATCAGACAGTCCCATACCCCTTAATCTCTGAGCACTCCCCACAGGACTTCCAAGGGACACGGTCGAATGCCTTCTCCAAGTCCGCAAAGCACACGTAGACTGGTTGGGCAAACTCCCATGCACCCTCAAGAACCCTGCTGAGAGTAAAGAGCTGGTCCACAGTTCCACGACCAGCACAAAAACCACACTGTTCCTCCTGAATCCGAGGTTCGACTATCCGGCGTATCCTCCTCTCCAGTACACCTGAATAAACCTTACCGGGAAGGCTGAGAAATGTGATCCCACGATAGTTGGAACACACCCTCTGGTCCCCCTTCTTAAAGAGAGGGACCACCACCCCGGTCTGCCAATCCAGAGATACCGCCCCCGATGTCCACGCGATGCTGCAGAGTCTTGTCAACCAAGACAGCCCCACAGCATCCAGAGCCTTAAGGAACTCCGGGCATATCTCATCCACCCCCTGGGCTTTGCCACAAAGGAGCTTTTAACTACCTCAGCAACTGCAGCCCCAGAAATAGGAGATCCCACCACAGATTCCCCAGGAACTGCTCCCTCATAGGAAGACATGTTGGTGGGATTGACGAGGTCTTCGAAGTATTCTTTCCACCGATCCACAACATCTGCAGTTGAGGTCAGCAGAACACAATCCGCACCATACACGGTGTTGACAGTGCACTGTTTCCCCTTCCTGAGGCGGCAGATGGTGGTCCAGAATTGCTTCGAAGCCGTCCGGAAGTCGTTTTCCATGGCTTCCCCGAACACCTCCAATGTCCGAGTTTTTGCCTCCGCGACCGGTGAAGTTGGACACCGCTTGGCCCGGCCACAGATGTATAATATCAAGCACTTATGCATGGAGACTGTTTTTACAAACATTTGTGAAAGAATGAGCCACTCTCAGGAGCTCCGGGATTTCAAGCGTGGAACTGTCATAGGATGCCACCTGTGCAACAATTTCAGTCGTGAAATTTCCTCGCTCCTAAATATTCCAAAGTCAAGTGTCGGCTTTATTATAAGAAAATGGAAGAGTTTGGGAACAACAGCCACGTAAACTGACAGAGAGGGGTCAGTGGATGCTGAAGCGCGTAATGCAAAGAGGTTGCCGACTTTCTGCACAATCAGTTGCTACAGAACTCCACACTACATGTGATCTTCCAATTAGCCCACATACAGTACGCAGAGAGCTTCACGGAATGGGTTTCCATGACCGACCAGCTGCATCTAAGCCATACATTACCAAGTCCAATGCAAAGCGTCGGATGCAGTGGTGTAAAGCACGTCACCGCTGGACTCTAGAGCAGTGTAGATCCGTTCTCTGGAATGATGAATCAGGCTTTTTCATCTGACAATCTGATAGATGAGTCTGGGTTTGGAGGTTGCCAGGAGAACGGTACATTTCGGACTGCATTGTGCCGAGTGTGAAATTTGGTGAAGGAGGAATTATGGTGTGGGGTTGTTTGGGCTTGGCCCCTTAGTTCAAGTGAAAGGGAATTTGAATGCTCCAAGATACCAAAACATTTTGGACAATTCCAAACTGGAGCGGGCCCCTTCCTCCTTCAACATGACTGTGCAACAGTGCACAAAGCAAGGTCTATAATAACATGGATGACAGATTCTGGTGTGGATGAACTTGACTGGCCTGCACAGAGTCTTATCCTGAACCCGATGAATTAGAACGGAGACAGAGTCGGGCCTTCTCGACCAACATCAGTGTGTGACTTCACCTAAGCGCTTTTGGAAGAATGGTACAACTAAAAAGTGGCATTTTAAGACTAAAAAATTTCAACATGAGATTAAAAAGTAAATTATATATATACATACACACACACACACACACACATGTAATGACCAAAAGTAGTCTCTATAGGCTTAGAATTAGCATCTTAAAGACTAGCATCGATTGACCAAAAAGTAGTATCTATAGACTAAAAAGTAGCATCCAAACTTGAAATCTAGCATCTTTAATTTTAAAATGGGCGTGTAGTCTAAAAACTAGCGTCTACATACTAAAAAAGTAGCATCACTTGGCTAAAAAGTAGTATCTAAAGACTAAAAGGTGGCATCTATAAATTAAGAACTAGTGTGTTTAGATGAAAAATGATCAAATAGACTATAAAATAGCATCTATGGACTCAAGATTAGATCCAAGACACAAATAATTGGCATTTTAAAGGCCTACTGAAACCCACTAATACCCACCATGCAGTCTGATAGTTTATATATCAATGATGAAATATTAACATTGCAACACATGCCAATACGGCCGGTTTAGTTTACTAAATTACAATTTTAAATTTCCCGGGAGTTTTTTCTTTGAAAACGTCGCATAATGATGACGTGTACGCTTGACCTCACGGGCTGTTAGGAATATGAGCGCTGCGCACACACACAGCTAAAAGTCGTCTGCTTTAACCGCATAATTATACAGTATTTTGGACATCTGTGTTGCTGAATCCTTTGCAATTTGTTCAATTAATATTGGAGAAGTCAAAGTAGAAAGATGGAGTTGGGAAGCTTTAGCCTTTCGCAACACAAACACACGGTGATTCCTTGTTTAAAATTCACGGAGGTGAAACTTTACTATAGATCAGAGCGGACATGGATCCCAACCGAATGTCAACCAGCAGGTTTCGGTGAGAAAATTGTGGTAAAAAGTTGCTTCTTACCGGATATCAGCTGAGCTTGTGCCGTCCATAAACCTGCCGTCGACTTTCCTGAGACACTGGCGTCAAGACACTCGTGGACACACCCCTCCGACTACCAGGTGCTATTAAACTCACTAAAACACTAGCAACACAATAGAAAGATAAGGGATTTCCCAGAATTATCCTAGTAAATGTCTCTAAAAACATATGAATCCGTCTCAATGCAATCACGTTTTTTTTGTTTTTTTTTAAGTCCGTCGCTATCAATATCCTCAAACACGAATCTTTCATCCTCGCTCAAATTAATGGGGAAATTGTCGTTTTCTTGGTCCGAATAGCTGTTTTGGTTGGAGGCTCCCATTAAAAACAATGTGAGGATCTGAGGAGCCCTGACACCGGTGACGTTATCGTCTGCGACTTCCAGTAAAGGCCGGGCTTTTCTGTTAGTACCGAAAGTTGCAAACTTTATCGTGGATGTTCTCTACTAAATCCTTTCAGCAAAAATATTGGCAATATCGCGAAATGATCAACTATGACACATAGAATGGACCTGCTATCCCCGTTTAAATAAGAAAATCTCATTTCAGTAGGCCTTTAAGACGAGAAACTTGCAACAAAAGATTAAAAATGGGCATCTTTAGTCTAAAAATCTGCATCCATAGATGAAAAACAACAACTTGCATTGTTGGACTGAAAACGAGTGTTTATAGACTAATAACTTGCAATGTAAGACTATAAATTGGCATCTATTGACTAAAATAGTGAATATAGACTATGAACTAAAACTAGCGCTAGCATGTTGAAGTAAACCAGTAGTAAATAACAGCTTATCGGGGGGGGGGGGTCGGCCATGTTTTTTGTTTACGTTGGACTGGAATGCTTTGAAGTGTGACCTGTAAGATCCAAGTAGATATTTCCCAAATGCGATGAAATCCCCAACCATTCGTTGGGCGGTCGCTAGCATCCCTAAGCCAACCGCACCGAGCTAGCATCGTGCGGCTAACAACTAGCATCACTATCAACGACGCGTACAGGCTAATCAGTCTTGAGCCTCGCATTAGGACGGCAGTGAAAAATGTTCCCGCCCGTGTAAGGCGTCGCACATGATGATGTCACACACACACACACACACACACACACACACACACACACACACACACACACACACACACACACACACACACGCACACACACACACACAGGAAGTAAAATTAGTCATCAGAAAATCATCAGCGAGCACAGCAGGAGGTCTTACTTACAAACTGAAATATGTTTTTGGATCTTTCCAGAATTGTGTCATTCTAGCGCACACGCACGCACACACACACACACACACACACACACACACACACTGATGGTAGCAATTAGCAGACGTTATCATGGCCTGGAGACGTCACAAGCTGTTCAGACGACCCCCCTCAAACTCCACAATCTCCTCCTTCCACCCCCATGGCGTGTGTGTGTGTCTTGTGTGTGTGCATCACGGCAAAAATATTTTCACTTACAGTTTTTATTACTGACCTACATTTGTGTGTGTGTGTGCGTGTGTGTGTTAGTGACCACAGGCTCATGTCCACATATGGTTGTCACACACACACAGACACACCACACACACACACACACACACACACACACACACACACACACACTTCCTTCTGTTAAGAATGTGATGCTGTGAGGATCATCCCGCATGCTCGTCGCTATAGCGACCATGACAACATGACACTGCAATACTAACGTTAGATGGAGAAGTTAACGAGGAGAGGGTGCGTTGCACTCTTTGGTTGTGGAGTGTATTTTTTTGTTACACAAACACACCCGAACACACGCACACGCCAGCTATCAAAGGGTTGTATCTGGATTTGGTCATGCCGATGTGTCATCATTAGAAGTGAAAACAGCAGGGATGCTCCATCTATTAGCATTCCACTGATAACAAACACACACACACACACACACACACACACACACGCACGCACACACACACACACACACACACACACACACACACACACACACACAACAACACACACACACACACACACACACACAACACACACACACACACACACACACACACGCACACACACACACGGAAATATCAGGGTGGGAGGGGCTACACAATCACTGCTGAGGTCACATGATCGCACACTTCAACATCAGCGTCAACAACTACACCTAGGGACAGTCCCGGCCCCTTACACACCTGCCCCCTGAGGGTGTTGGCCACGCCCCTCTCAGCGCCAAGAAGGAAGTGGAAGGCAAACAGGAAAACACATGACGACCACATGACTGACGCACAACACGCTGACCTGACACAACAATGACAGTGAAACGACAACACAACTTTACACTTGTAGCAGCACAATAATGACAATAGTGACGCAAACGCCGCCGCGACAAACCACAACTACCATGCCACAACAACACAAACGTTAGGAAAACACAATCATGGCACAACAACAGCACAAACATACAAACACAATAATGACACAACAGCACAAACGTTACAAAGACACAACAATGGCACAACAACAGCACAGACATTACAAAGACACAACAATGGCACAACAACAGCACACACATTCTGAAAAAAAGCCAATAGTGACACAAAAGCAAAAATGCAAGAAAAACACAATAATAGCACAAAAACAGCACAAACACAAAAACACAATAATGGCACAACAGCACAAACCTTCTAAAAACACATTAATGTCACAACAACAGCACAAACATTATAAAACACAATAATGGCACAACAACAGCACAAACATAAAAACACTATAATGACACAACAACAGCACAAACATTATAAAAACATAATAAGGGCCCAGCAACAGCACAATCATTATAAAAAACACAATAATGGCACAACAACAGCACACACATTATAAAAACAATAATGGCACAATAACAGCACAAACATGAAAGAGACACAATAATGGCACAACAACAGCACAAACATTACAAAAACACAATCATGGCACAACAACAGCAGTAACATTAATACACAATAATGGCACAACAACAGCACAAACATTCTAAAAACACAATAATGGCACAACAGCAGCACAAACATGATAAAAACACAATAATGGCGAAAAACAGCACACACATTAAAAAACACAATAATGGCACAACAACAGCACAAACATAATAAAAACACAATCATAGCACAACAACAGCACCAACATAAACACACAATAATGGCACAACAACACAGACATAAAAAACACAGTAAATGCACAACAACAGGTCAAAGATTACAAAGATACAATGATGGCACAACAACAGCACAAACATTATAAAAACGTAGTAAATGCACAACAACAGCACAAACATTATAAAGACACAATACTGGCACAACAACAGCACCAACATAAACACACAATAATGACACAACAGCACAGACATAAAAAACCACAGTAAATGCAAAACAACAGCACAAAGATACAATGATGGCACAACAACAGCACAAACATTATAAAAACATACGAAACGCACAACAACAGCACAAACATTATAAAGACACAATACTGGCACAACAACAGCACAGACATTATAAAAACACAATAAAGGCACAACCACAGCACAAACATTAAAAACACAATAATGGCACAACAGCACAAACATTATAAAAACACAATAATGGCACAACAACAACACAAGCATTACCAAAATACAATAATGCAACAACAGCACAAACATTAAAAAACACAATAATGGCACAACAAGAAACACAAACATTATAAAAACATAACAGTGGCACAACAACAGCACAAACGTTATTAAAACACAATAATGGCACAACAACAGCACAAATCTTATAAAAACACAATAACGGCACAACAACAGCACAAACATTATAAAAACACAATAATGACACAACAACAGCACAAACATTATAAAAACACAATAATGACACAACAACAGCACAAACATAAGAACACAATAATGGCACAACAGCACAAACATTATAAAAACACAATGATGGCACAACAACAGCACAAAAGTTGCTAAACACACGCTAACACAACAGTAACTATTGTTAAAAAAAATGACAATACTGACAATATAACAGCAAAAATATTACAGCAACACAACACCGGCATAAGAACACCAATGTTACAAAGACAGACAATGGCCCAACAGCTCAAACATTAAAAAAGACAACACAAGAATGACACAGAACAGCAGAAACTGCAAACAACACAACAAAAGAACAAACATTGCACCAACACATCAATGACACAATAGCACAAATGTTACAAAAAACACACTGCCAGCACAAACATTGCGAAAAACACAATAATGACGCAACAGTACAACAATAACACCACAACAACACAGGTGTGAGATACAAAAGCGCAGAGCAACACAACACACAAATCCAAACGCTTGTTGTGGATGTATGCTAACTAGCTAACGATAGCATGCTTAAGTTTTTTGCTAGCCTTTTAGCTATTTTTTACATTTAAAGCATAAAGTCATCTTGAAAATATGCTAACTTTTCTAACGTTAGCATGCTAACCTTTTTTAGCTAATTCTGCAAGTACACACTTAAGTGTCATACACTTCGTCAATTTCTACATGAACATTTAAAAAAAAAAAATCACACTACCTTTTCGTAGAACTTTACATCGTCAACATTCATTCAGCAACAACAGCACAAACGTGGAGGGGAAACAACACAATAAAGACACGACAATGCGTTAGAACAACAATGAGAGAGCAACACACGATGACACAAGAGTGACATACAACAGCACAGAGCAACACAACAATGCCACAGCATGGACACAACACACAAACCTTGTTATGGATGTTTAGCATGCGGCTAACATGTTGAGTTTGACTCCTCCTGGTCAGCCTTGAACCAGGAAATGAGCAGGAAGTGATGAAAAGAAAGCAGGAAGTAGATGAAAAGTAAACAGGAAGAGAGACAACATCTTTGCTTTGTTTGTGGCTGACGACACAACACTCTTTTTGAAGGACTCTTCTCAAATTCGTCTAGCCTTAGATGTGATTCATGTTTTTTCCTTGGCTTCTGGTCGCCGTCTAAATTTGAACAAGTGTGAACTAATGGTTGTGAAGAGATGTGAAATGAGGTCTATATGTCAAATTCCAGTTAAGGATAGTATTAATTACCTAGGCATACTTATCACTAAAAATTAGAGTTCTAGATCGGTCTTGAACTTTAATCATACTTGCCAACCTTGAGACCTTCAGTTTCGGGAGGTGGGGGTGGTGGCGTGGTCGGGGTGGGGCGGAGGCGTGGTTGGGGAGGGGAGCGTGGTTAAGAGGGGTGGCGTATAATTCACCAACTCAAATATTTCATAAATATTTCATATATATGTATGAAATACTTGACTTTAAGTGAATTCTAGCTATATATATTTATTTTATTATATATATAAATAAAATAAATAGTTGAATTTCAGACGGCACCAATCAAATACACAGTAATAAAAACACAGTTGTTCTACTAACTGTACTGTGCTTGCTGGTTACTAAAAAAAACAACAACACTTATCTTTCACTGTTTGAGTGACCTTTGTTCTGCCATTTGCTTATTGGCGAGCGATCTCCGAATCCGGGAACATGTCCTTCACGGATTTGTTGTAGACATCCGCAAATGAGAACGGGATGTTGCTTCCAGCTATCAGCATAGCCATCTTTGTCTCAGCATAAGATACACCATCCGAACTCCATTTTGCGAGGTGGCCCATAATACTGGGTTGTGAACGATGCTGCGCTGCGGACACTTTGTGCTTTGCTGACTGACCGTTCATGGCTGAGTGGATCCGTTCACCGTGTTCAATGGAGAAGTCTGTTCTACAAAATTTACAGGCAACATACCCTTTCCCCTTCGAACTCTCCTGGATAAACTGAAATTATTTTTTCCAATCGTTCTGGAACTTGCAAGAGTATTTCTTTATTTTGCTCGTCGACGGTGTAATATATTGGGTTGGAGTCAATAACCAGGCGACATGATAAAGTTACGTCTCTTTACTGTGGGCTTCAGAACAAACATTCTATTCTATGTACAGTAGATGGAAGTACTGTCCTGTTTATGAGGGTCACAACATTGAATCAGGTTCTCATGGAGCTGGAGTGGGCGTGGCCTCCAGCTCCGTTTGAATTTCGGTAGATTTTTCAGGAGAAAATTTGTCCCGGGAGGTTTTTGGGAGAGGCGCTGAATTTCGGGAGTCTCCTGGAAAATCCGGAAGGGTTGGCAAGTATGACTTTAATCCAATTGTAGAAAAAACAAAGAAAAGATTTAACCAATGGCTACAGAGAGATTTATCCTTAAAAGGCAGAACCCTGCTTTCCAAAGCAGAAGGTATTTCCAGGTTTACGGATGCGGCTATTTCTTTAGATGTTAACCAAAAAATATGTAAAACTATTGACAAAATACTTCTTGACTTTATTTGGAAAAACACAATTCATTATATTAAGAAATATGTTATAATCAACAATTACAATCAGGGTGGTTTAAACTTTCTTGATTTCACTAGACTAAACAACACCTTTAATATTAATTCGATAAGACACTATTTGAAAGAGCCTACCTCAATTTGGAACTTCATTTCTCATCATGTATTTTCTAACATTGGAGGCCTAAAATTTTTGCTATTGTGTAACTATAACATTGTCAGGATTCCTGTTGCTTCCACAAACAAGCCCTTCTGGCATGGTCTCTTATCTACAAGCACAATTTCTCACCTAGCAAATATTTCATTTGGAACAATAAAGACATATGTTACAAAAGGAAATTATTTTTCTCAACAATTGGTTCAAGAATGATATTATTTTAGTGAGTCAGCTTTTCAATAAGGAAGGTCAACTTTTTAATTACCAAGAATTTCTCCACCATTTTAAGGTCCCTGTGACTCCCAAACAATTTGCCATTGTATTTGATGCCATTCCAACAGGTGTTGTTATGTTGTACAGGGCTTACACATCTCCTCTTTCTGCTGGAAAAATTGTGAATGATCCACTTGACACTCCTGTGGGGAAACTTTGCTTTGATCAGAAAAATGATTGTGTGTCTTTCTCCTATGTAATTGTTGTCAGGCTTGCCACTGACCGTTTGTTTGTGTTTTAGTTTCTCCTCTGTGTGTTTAGTATTTCCTGTCCTTAGTTCCTGTCAGCACTCTTATTTTGGTTCAGCTTCCTGTTTGTCTCCCTGAGTGCTTGGTTTCCCCTCAGCTGCGGCTGATTGGCACCTTGTAATACCTGGTGTCAATCAGCCCGCTCCTATTTTACTTGCTTTGTTCCTCCGGTCAGGGCTGGATTATTCTGTCAAAGTTTGTTGTTGACGAACCCCAAAATGCAGAGAAGGAGGCAGGCATCGAATAGGGCAGGGGTCGGGAACCTTTTTGGCTGAGAGAGCCATGAAAGCCAAATATTTTAAAATGTATTTCCGTGAGAGCCATATAATATTTGTTTTAACACTGTATACAACTAAATGCTTGCATTTTTAAGTAAGATCAACATTTTTAGCGTATAATAATTATCTTATTCTTTTTGATAACATTGTTATTCTGAAGCTAACCAATAATAAATAAAATAATTCTTACCATTAATGCGATTTCTTAAACAAGCAGGTAGAGAAACGGATGGATGAATTAAAATTCCCAAGAAAGTTTTATATTTTGAACGTTATTTTTAACACTGTGATTACCAGCGGAATTATTCATTACTTTTAATGTTAAGCAATGTCAGCTAAGATTTATCTGAGAGCCAGATGCAGTCATCAAAAGAGCCACATCTGGCTCTAGAGCCATAGGTTCCCTACCCCTGGAATAGGGAAACATGGTTTAATTCAAAACACTAAGACAAAAACCAACAAAGGGCACAAACAAAAAGCGCGCACGTGGGTGGATAACAAACAAAAAAGGCCTAGCGTGGAAGCTAACAGGTATCTAGCAGGAAAACAGAAGTTGTACTTGTAATAAGACAACAAACTTGGAAGCAGGGAACAAAAGACAATGAGCTACAAACTACTATCGAATATAGCTTACCGCAACGCTGCATAGAAAAGATATGATACGACACGACACAACAGGTAGCAACGACAAGAGCGACATGCAATACAAAAATCCAGCCCTGACTGGAGGAACAAAGCAGGTAAAATAGGAGTGGGCTAATTGACACCAGGTGGGACCAGGTGCCAGTCAGCCGCAGCTGAGGGGAAAGCTAGCACTCAGGAAGACAAACAGAAAGCTGAACCTAAATAAGAGTGCTGACAGGAACTAAGGACAGGAAATACTAAACACACAGAGGAGAAACTAAAACACAAACAGTCGGTGGCAAGCCTGACAATTGTGCTCTGGAATAATGTTGCGAATGACATCTGTTGGGTCAAAACTTGGTCCCTTCCTAACAGGTATTTACCTACCAACAAAGTCAAAGAGATATCTTTTAAAATCATTCATCGTTATTACCCTGTAAAAACTGTGATGGTTAGATACAAGAAGGACATTGATGTTACCTGCACCTTTTGAAACATGCATCCAGAGTTTACCACCTGTTTTGGACTTGTGAGAGCACCCGATCACTATGGCATCTGTCGTTTCATCCTGAACAATATTCATGATAAATTTGTGCTTTGTTTTAAAGATGTGCTATTTGGTTTTACATTGTATGAACAAAAATTTGAGAAGGAATTTTGCCACCTCATTATTCTATTGGCTAAGTTTCATATTCATAAATGTAAGTTTCTCAATACCCGACCTGTTTTTTGTGCCTTTAAAAAAGATCTGGAACTTTACATTAAAACGCTCTCTACCTCTAACAACAAAAAAGCTGTGAAAACGATGATGCTGTGATCCAAATTTATGTTATTTACTGAAATTAAGTGAGCCTATGGCTTTGCACTTTGTTTATTATATACAAACCCCATATCCATATGAGTTGGGAAATTGTGTAAGATGTAAATATAAACGGAATACAATGATTTGCAGAATTCTAAATCTTTTTTAAAGGCATAAAAGACAGGTCGGGTATTGAGAAACTTACATTTATGAGTATGAAACTCAGCCAATAGAATAATGAGGTAAAATTCCTTTTCAAAGTTTTGTTCATACAATGTAAAACCATATAGCAAATCTTTAAAACAAAGCACAAATTTGTCATGATTATTATCCAGGATGGAGCGACAGATGCCCTGCCTGACCACGTTTTGACCCAGCAGATTTCATTCACAACATTATTCCAGAGCGCAATTACATAGGAGACAGACACACAATCGTTTTGGAATAAGCTTTCTGATCAAAGCAAAGTTTCCATCACAGGAGTGTCAAGTGGATCATTCACAATTTTTACAGCAGAAAGAGGAGATGAGTGAGCCCTGTACAACATAACAACTTTGATTGATTGATTGAAACTTTTATTAGTAGATTGCACAGTACCGTACATATTCCGTACAATTGACCACTAAATAGTAACACCCGGATAAGTTTTTGAACTTGTTTAAGTCGGGGTCCACGTTAATCAATTCATGGTATCAACACCTGTTGGAATGGCATCAAACATAATGGCAAATTGTTTGGGGGTCACATTTTAAGGTCACAGCATACTTGCCAACCTTGAGACCTCCGATTTAGGGAGGTGGGGGGCGTGGTTGGGGACGTGACTAAGAGGGGAGGAGTATATTTACAGCTAGAATTCACCAAGTCAAGTATTTTATATATATATATATATATATATATATATATATATATATATATATATATATATATATATATATATATATATATATATATATATATATATATATATATGTATGTATATATATATATACATATATATATACATACATATATACATACGTAAGAAATACTTGACTTTCAGTGAATTCTAGCTATATATATTATATAAATAAGAGAAATACTTGAATTTCAGTGTTCATTTATTTAATAATAATAATAATAATGGATTAGATTTATATCGTGCTTTTCTATTATTAGATACTCAAAGCGCTCACAGAGAAGTGGGAACCCATCATCCATTCACACCTGGTGGTGGTAAGCTACATCAGTAGCCACAGCTGCCCTAGGGTAGACTGACGGAAGCGTGGCTGCCAGTTTGCGCCTACGGCCCCTGCGACCACCACCAATCATTCATTCATTCATCATTCATTCACCAGTGTGAGCGGCACCGGAGGCAAGGGTGAAGTGTCCTGCCCAAGGACACAACGGCAGCGATTTGGATGTCAATAGGTGGGAAGCGAACCTGCAACCCTCAGGATTCTGGCACGGCCGCTCTAACCACTACGCCATGCCGCCCCATTTACACATTTACACACACATAACACTCATCTACTCATTGTTGAGTTAAGGGTTGAATTGTCCATCCTTTTTCTATTCTTTGTCACTATTTTTCTAACCATGCTGAACACCCTCTCTGATGATGCATTGCTGTGTGGCACACACAAAAGTGCTTTCATCAAATGCACTAGAGTCTGGAATCTTCCATCTCTCCCTAGCATGGCCCAAAACCGGTCAATAGGTTTCTGAGGAAGATCTTCACTGCTAAACACTTGGTAGTCCACTACTTCTTCCCGGAGGCTATCCAAGTGCAATTGCAGCTGCGGCTTGGAACTTACAAGCGTATTTCTTCATCTTACTCGTCGTCGGCGTCGCCATAGCTGTATCTTCCGCGTTCTTCTGCTTCGTTTCCTTGTTGTGTGCGTAGTTGTGCACTGCACTCTCTAAAAGCCGTAGATGTTATTGTCACATATGCATGCATGTACAGTAGATGGCAGTATTGTCCTGTTTAAGAGTGTCACAACTTTGCTCTTTACGGCAGACAAACTGCTTTACGGTAGATGAAAACGTGACTGCTGTTGTTGTGTGTTGTTACCGCGCTGGGAGGACGTTAATGAAACTGCCTAAAAATAAACCCACATAAGAAACCAAGATTTCGCCCTCGATCATTCTACAGTTATAACATCATTGGGCAGGCACGCTGTTTATATTGTGGGAAAGCGGATGTGAAAACAGACTGTCGACACGTCATTTAGGTACATGTGGAGCTGGAGGGGGCGTGGCCTCCAGCTCCGCCTGAATTTCGGGAGATTTTCGGGAGAAAATTTGTCCCGGGAGGTTTTCGGGAGAGGCGCTGAATTTCGTGAGTCTCCGGAAAATCCGGGAGGGTTGGCAAGTATGGGTCACAGGGATCTTAAAATTGTTGACAAATGATTGGTAGTTAAAAAGTTGACCTTCCTTATTGAAAAGCAGACTCACTAAAATAATATCATTCTTGAACCAATTGTTGAGGAAAAGAGATTTCTTTGTTTGGTCTTTTGTTTACACGCGAGAAAGAGCGCACGCCGCTAACGGCGGTCATGTTGGCGGGCGGGCCAAAACGTGGGACGTCCTCATGGTGAGCGGAAGTGAGACCACATTCCGGCGCCATGCGCAGGAAATGCTAACAAACACTTTGTGTCAAAGTTCCTGTTGGACAAACGCATCCGACTATTTTAGTGACGAGAGAGAGGGAGGAACAGATGTTGGAGACGTTTTGTTCCACTTGAAACATCCTTGTTTGCAAATACTTCACTTCCTCTACTTCCTGTTGTAACACTTTGCTCTTTCATCTTCCAACATGGACGCTACCACAAGAACATACTGCTCTAAGTACTTACTGTACCCCAAAAAGGGACAAGCGGTAAAAAATGGATGGATGGATGTACTGCAGTAGTCCCCTGTAATACTCGCAATATTACTTCAAATAAAGTAGTGAGCGAAATGTGCAATACTAGTATTGACCTACATTTACAGACTTTTTAGGGGTATTTAGGAATGAACTACTCACACTGCTAAAAGTCACTGTTCAAAAACAAGAAAAAAAATACAAAAATGAGGGGTATTTTATTTGAACTAAGCAACATTATCTGCCAATAGAACAAAAAAATTCGGCTTGTCAAGACTTTCCAAAAGGAAGTATTTCAGTAGCTTTAGGAGTGTTTGGCTTGCTAAAACTAACTAACTTTTCGGAAGTACTTTAGTTTATTTAGTAGTATTTGGCAAACTTTTAGGAAGTATTTCATTTGATTCAGGAGTATTTGGTTAACTTTTAGGAAGTATTTTAGTTGTTTTAAGAGTATTTTGGTAACTTAAGACAATATTTCAATGAATTTAGTAGTATTTGGCACACTTTTAGGAAGTATTTCAGTAGCTTTAGGAGTATTTGTTTGACTTTTAGGAAGCATTTAAGTAGATTTAAGAGTATTTAGGTAACTTTGGAAAGTATTTCAGTTGATATTGGCTCACTTTTCAGAAGTACTTTAGTTGATGTAATAGTATTTAGCAAACTTTTAGGAAGTATTTCAGTTGATTTACGAGTATTTAGGTGATTTAAGACAGTATTTCAGGGAATGTAGTAGTATTTGGCTAACTTTTAGGAAGTATTTCAGTAACTTTAGGAGTATTTGGTTAACTTTTGGGAAGCATTTAAGTAGATTTAAGAGTATTTAGGTAACTTTGGAAAGTATTTCAGTTGATACTGGCTCACTTTTGGGAAGTACTTTAGTTGATGTAGTAGTATTTAGCAAACTTTTACGAGTATTTAGTTGACTTAAGACAGTATTTCAGTGAATGTAGCAGTATTTGGCTAAGTTTTAAAAAGTATTTCAGTTGATGTGGTAGTATTTGACTAACTTTTAGGAAGTATTTCAGTTGATATTGGCTCACTTTTCGGAAGTACTTTAGTTGATGTAGTAGTATTTAGCAAACTTTTATGAGTATTTAGTTGACTTAAGACAGTATTTCAGAGAATGTAGTAGTATTTGGCTAACTTTTAAAAAGTATTTCAGTGAATGTAGTAGTATTTGGCTAACTTTTACGAGTATTTAGTTGACTTAAGACAGTACTTCAGTGAATGTAGTAGTATTTGGCTAACTTTTAAAAAGTATTACAGTTGATGTGGTAGTATTTGGCTAACTTTTAGGAAGTACTTCAGTTGATATTGGCTCACTTTTCAGAAGTACTTTAGTTGATGTAGTAGTATTTAGCAAACTTTTACAAGTATTTAGTTGACTTAAGACAGTATTTCAGTGAATGTAGTAGTATTTGGCTAACTTTTAAAAAGTATTCCAGTGAATGTAGTAGTATTTGGCTAACTTAAGAAATCTTTCAGTTGATTTATAAGTATTTAGATAACTTTGGACATTATTTCAGTTGATATAGTAGTATTTGGCTTCATTTTTAGGAAGTATTTCAGTCAATTTAAGAGTATTTAGGTCACTTAAGACAATATTTCAGTTGATTTACACTTTGTAGTACAGTAGTATTTAAGTCCCTTAAGACAGTATTTCAGTTGATTTACACTTTGTAGTACAGTAGTATTTAGGTCACTTAAGACAGTATTTCAGTTGATATAGTAGTATTTGGCTAACTTTTAGGAAGTATTTCAGATGATTTAGGAGTACTTAGGTCACTTAAGACAGTATTTCAGTTGATATAGTAGTGTTTGGCTAACTTTTAAGAAATCTTTCAGTTGATTTACAAGTATTTAGATAACTTTGGACATTATTTCAGTTGATATAGTAGTATTTGGCTAACTTTTAGGAAGCATTTCAGTCGATTTAGGAGTACTTAGGTCGCTTAAGACAGTATTTCAGTTGATATAGTAGTATTTGGCTAACTTTTAGGAAGTATTTCAGTTTATATAGTAGTATTTGGCTAACATTTAGGAAGTATTTCAGTTGATATAGTAGTATTTGGCTAACTTTTAGGAAGTATGTCAGACGATTTAGGAGTACTTAGGTCACTTAAGACAATATTTCAGTTGATATAGTAGTATTTGGCTAACTTTTAGGAAGTATTTCAGTTTATATAGTAGTATTTGGCTAACTTTTAGGAAGTATTTCAGTTTATATAGTACTATTTGGCTAACTTTTAGGAAGTATTTCAGTCAATTTAAGAGTATTTAGGTCACTTAAGACAGTATTTCAGTTGATTTACATTTTGTAGTACAGTAGTATTTAGGTCACTTAAGACAGTACTTCAGTTGATATAGTAGTATTTTGCTAACTTTTAGGAAGTATTTCAGTCAATTTAAGAGTATTTAGATCACTTAAGACAGTATTTCAGTTGATTTACACTTTTTAGTACAGTAGTATTTAGGTCACTTAAGACAGTATTTCAGTTGATTTACACTTTTTAGTACAGTAGTATTTAGGTCACTTAAGACAGTATTTCAGTTGATATAGTAGTATTTGGCTAACTTTTAGGAAGTATTTCAGTCAATTTAAGAGTATTTAGGTCACTTAAGACAGTATTTCAGTTGATTTACACTTTGTAGTACAGTACTATTTAGGTCACTTAAGACAGTATTTCAGTTGATATAGTAGTATTTGGCTAACTTTTAGGAAGCATTTCAGTCGATTTAGGAGTACTTGGGTCCCTTAAGACAGTATTTCAGTTGATATAGTAGTATTTGGCTACATTTTAGGAAGTATTTTAGTTTATATAGTAGTATTTGGCTAACTTTTAGGAAGTATTTCAGTTGATATAGTAGTATTTGGCTAACTTTTTAGGAAGTATTTCAGTCGATTTAAGAGCATTTAGGTCACTTCAAACAGTAGTCAGTAATTTTAAGAGTATTGAGGTCACTTTTAGGAAGGGTTTCAGTAGGATTGGATGGTGTTTTTAGTATATCTCATTAGCTTAACAGTATTTGATCAGATTAAGTAGTATTTCAGTGTGTAATTGACAGTATTTGATCAGATGAAGTCGTATTTCAGTGTGTAGTAGACAGGATTTGATGTGATTAAGTACTATTTCAGTGTGTAAATGACAGTATTTGATTAGATGAAGTAGTATTTCAGTGTGTAATTGGCACTTTGATTAGACAAAGTAGTATTTTAGTGTGTAGTTGACAGTGTTTGATCAGATTAAGTAGTATTTCAGTGTGTAATTGACAGTATTTGATCAGATGAAGTAGTATTTTAGTGTGTAATTGACAGTATTTGATCAGATGAAGTAGTATTTTAGTGTGTAATTGACAGTATTTGATCAGATGAAGTAGTATTCCAGTGTGTAATTGACAGTATTTGATCAGATGAAGTAGTATTCCAGTGTGTAGTTGACAGTATTTGATCTGATGAAGTAGTTTTTCAGTGTGTATAGTTGACAGTATTTGATCAGATGAAGTTGTATTTCAGTGTGTAATTGACAGTATTTGATCAGATTAAGTAATATTTCAGTGTTTAATTGACAGTATTTGATCAGATGAAGTAGTATTCTAGTGTGTAGTTGACAGTATTTGATCAGATGAAGTTGTATTTCAGTGTGTAATTGACAGTATTTGATCAGATTAAGTAATATTTCAGTGTTTAATTGACAGTATTTGATCAGATGAAGTAGTATTCTAGTGTGTAGTTGACAGTATTTGATCAGATGAAGTTGTATTTCAGTATTTCAGTCCAGTTGACAGTAGTATCCAGGGTGTAATCAGATTACAGTCATTGACACAGTAGTGATAATAAATGGAGGAAACGCCCCTCTCACATGCACGCGCGCACAGTCCCGCGAGGGAGAAGAGGAAAAACCGTAACGCGCACACGCGCGTACAGAAGGAGGGTCTTTTTTCATTGACTTCAACTTTTCTCCTCACACCCACACACACACTCACATACACACACACGCGCGCGCGCTTTCTCACCCACACCCACACACACATACACACACACACACAAGTCCGGCATCGACTCACGCGTTCACGGAGTATTCATCAGAAATCTTCTGGTCCAACATCTGGCATAACCAAGGCGAGGAGAACATCTGCTGTAACGGTGAGGCGCACACACGCAGCTCGGGCGTGGGGATGAGCATGCGTGTAAAAAAACAAGACTTTTATGAGTAAAACACACGAGAATGAACTTTTCCGAATTTCTTTCATTCAAGACCATTTTACCTTTTTTTTTTTATAGTTTTTTAATTATTGTACTTATAACAATAGTTTACATATTGGATGGATGGACATTCAAAGTCAATGAGTGCTAACAGGAAGTCTGTGCATGCCTTTATTCTGAAAATCACTCCTGCATTTCCTGCTGAAAGCTTTTAAGGTGAAACACAGCAAGCTGTTTCCTATATGGAACACTTTCGTGTGTAAAGCAGAAGTGTCCAATGTGCGGCCCCGGGGCCAATTTCGGCTTCCAGCTGTTTTTTTGTTGGCCCTCGGTAGATGGAAAAAATGTCATTAATACCTAATTAATTAAAAATATCATTAATACATTGTTGTGTTAGTAATGATACATTGTTAAAATCAGATTAATCACACTTTTGAATTTGGATTAATCAGGATTAACCACAGGAATTACTAGTAGTGTAAACTCGCTTGCATGATTTCAATTCATTTAAACAATTCAATCAAATAAAAAAATGCAATTTTTTGTCACAATAGTTAGAAAAAAAGGGAGCAAAATAAATTGCGTGAATAATCTGCGTACATACCTGATTAAGGGCCTACTGAAATGAGATTTTCTTATTCAAACGGGGATAGCAGGTCCATTCTATGTGTCATACTTGATCATTTCGCGATATTGCCATATTTTTGCTGAAAGGATTTAGTAGAGAACATCGACGACAAAGTTCGCAACTTTTGGTCGCTAATGAAAAAGCCTTGCCTGTACCAGAGGTAGCAGACGATGTGCGCGTGACGTCACGGGTTGTAGGGCTTCTCACATCCTCACATTGTTTACAATCATAGCCACCAGCAGCTAGAACGAGTCAGACCGAGAAAGCAAAAATTTCCCCATTAATTTGAGCGAGGATGAAAGATTCGTGGATGAGGATAATGAGAGTGAAGGACTAGAAAAAAAATGGCGAGGGCAGTGAGAGCGATTCAGATGTTATTAGACACATTTACTAGGATAATTCTGGAAAATCCCTTATCTGCCTATTGTATTACTAGTGTTTTAGTGAGATTATATAGTACCTGAAATTTGGAGGGGTGTGGTAGTGTGTGGTAGTAGTGTGGTAGTAGTGACCGCCAGTGTCTCTGAGGGAAGGAAGCCACGCAGCTGCAGCAGGACGCAAGCTCCGCTGATGTCTACGGTAAGAGCCGACTTATTAGCACAATTTTCTCACCGAAACCTGCCGGTTGACATGTGTTCGGGAACCATGTTCGCTTGACAACTCTGTTCCATAGTAAAGCTTCACTTTCTGGAATTTTAAATAAGGAAACACCGGCTGTGTTTGTGAAGCTAAAGGCAGCTGCAGTGCACCGCTTCACACCTCCATCTTTCTACTTTGACTTCTCCATTATTAATTGAACAAATTGCAAAAGATTCAGCAACATAGATGTCCAGAATACTGTGTAATTATGCGATTAAAGCAGACTACTTATAGCTTGGATCGGGCTGGAAAGAAATGTCCGCTACAACCCGAGACGTCACGTGCACGCGTCATCATACGCGTCATCATTGCGCAACGTTTTCAACAGGTTACCTCGCAGGAAATTTAAAATTGCAATTTAGTAAACTAAAAAGGCTGTATTGGCATGTGTTGCAATGTTAATATTTCATCATTGATATATAAACTATCCGACTGCGTGGTCGGTAGTAGTGGGTTTCAGTAGGCCTTTAATGCAATATCTTTTTGTGATTAAACGCATGAGTTAACTTATTTCTGACAGCCCTATTTGTCATTTCTAATTTCCTTGGTCGCCCATAACCAAAAGCTAACCTGGGTGTTTTGTTCAACAAGCTTAGCTTAATTTGACGCCCAAGGTTTAGCTTTAGTATCTTTAATGTATAAAATGTTCACCCATCCGGAGTTTGGACACCCTTGATGTATACTTTGTTAGATTTAGCGCACTTACACTCAGCATTTTTTAGCATTGACGTGCGTTTAGACTTACTAGTACACTTGCCACGCTCAATCGTACAGTGGGAAGAAGGGGAGGGGCTAACACGAGTGGTTGCAATTCACCAAAAAAAAGAGAGAAGAAAAAGGAGGTAAAATATTGCATTTGTCATTTCCGATAAGTGCACCTTGGTTGTGTCAAACTGCACACTGGGGAGCGCAGTGTACACAGTGTATACACTTAGTGAAAAGTAAGTACACAAGTGTGCGACTTGAAACGCAACTTCGCTGTGTGGATGTCCACAGGCCAAAGTTTAAGTATCAAAATGTTCGGCTCGACTGGGAATTGTGTGCTCGGCAAAAAAAAAAAAGTAAAAAATATGCCAATTTACCCAGGAATCCCTGTTTTCTGGGACATTTTTCCAATTGAAAATGAATGGGCCATTTTTCGAACTTGCGCAATTCCCACATTTCCCAAGATATTGGAAGCGTTCCACCTTCTACACACTCCGCTCATCCTGGACAAACAAACTTCCAATTTTCATTTTCCAAGTTCATAAAGATTCCAAGAATTCACGGTTTTCCAAAGTTTCCACGGTCCACATTTTTCAACCAAATCCAACCATTCTTCCATCAAAACATTCCTCTTAGTTAAGACAACAACATTTTGTATCTTTTTCCCGTAAAGAATCACAACTTTTCTAAAACTCCAGGAATTCTGAAACACCCATTCTGAATTCAAACTGTTACTACGTCAACATTTTTCAACCGATTCGAAAAATTCCAACACCAACCTATTTATATAACCGCGAACAGTTGTGCTAGTATTTATATTTTTTTTTAAATTCCAGGTTTTCCCAAAATACTCACATTTTCAGAAAAATTACCTTGAATGGACAGGCTCATAGTTCTACAATGCTTCAAATCTTGCACCATTTTTCCTCCCGATTTGGACTTTTCAACCATCCACACACGACTCTTCTCAGAACTCAAAGGCAAAACATGTTTTCCCTTTCCCAAAATTCCCGGTTTTCTCCTGAATTTCCAGGAATTCCCCCTATTGACAATGAATGGTCAATACACAAACCTCTCCATATCCCACATTTCTCAAGCGATTGAAAGTGTTCCACCATCCACTCACCCTGGACAAACAAACTATCATTTGCCAAGTTCCAAAAAATTCCAAGAATTCCTAGAATTCCCGGTTTTGTAAAGCCCTATTTTTCACTTCTTTCTGGAAAGTTTCCACGGTCCACGTTTTTCAACCAAATCCAACCATTCTACCATCAAAACATTCCTTTTAGTTAGAACAACAGAAGATTGTATCTTTTTTCTGTAAAGATTCCCGATTTTCCTAAAATTCCAGGAATTCCGTAATACCCATTTTGAATTTTAACTGTTACTATGTCAAATTTGTTCAACCAATTCGAAACATTCCAAAACCAACCCATTTATATCATCTTGAACAATTGTGCGTTTTATTAATATTTTAAAAAATTCCAGGTTTTCCCGAAATTCCCAAATTGTCAGAAAATTCCCATGCTCATAGTTCTGCAATGCTTAAAGTCTTGCACCATTTTTCCCCCGATTTGGACATTTCAACCATCCACACACGACTCTTCTCAGAACTCAAAGGCGAAACATGTTTTTCCTTTCCCAAAATTCCTGGTTTTCTCCTGAATTTCCAGGAATTCCCCCTATTGACAATGAATGGGCAATACACAAACGTATCCATATCCCACATTTCTCAAGTGATTGGAAGCGTTCCACCATCCACTCACCCTGGACAAACAAACTATCATTTTTCCAAGTTCCAAAAAATTCCAAGAATTCCTACAATTCCCGGTTTTGCAAAGCCCTATTTTTCACTTCTTTCTGGAAGGTTTCCATGGTCCACATTTTTCAACCAAATCCAACCATTCTACCATCAAAACATTCTTTTTAGTTAGAACAACAGAAGTTTGTATATTTTTTCTGTAAACATTCCAGATTTTCCTAAAATTCCAGGAATTCCGTAATACCCATTTTTAATTCTAACTGTTACTACGTCAAATTTGTTCAACCAATTCGAAGCATTCCAAAACCAACCCATTTATATCATCTTGAACAATTGTGCCAGTATTAATATTTTCAAAAATTCCAGGTTTTCCGGAAATTCCCAAATGTTCTGAAAATTCCCATGCTCATAGTTCTACATTGCTCAAAATCTTGCACCATCCCCCCCCCCCCCGATTCGGACCTTTTAACCATCCACACACGACTCTTCCCAGATCTCAAAGGCATAACATGTTTTCCCTTTCCCAAAATTCCCGTTTTCCCCTGAATTTCCAGGAATTCCCCCTATTGACAATGAATGGGCAATACACAAACCTCTCCATATCCCACACTTCTCAAGCGATTGGAAGTATTCCACATCCACTCACCCTGGACAAACAAACTATCATTTTCCAAGTTCTAAAAAATTCCAAGAATTCCTACAATTCCCGGTTTTGCAAAGCCCTATTTTTTACTTCTTTCTGGAAAGTTTCCACGGTCCACATTTTTCAACCAAATCCAACCATTCTACCATCAAAATGTTCCTTTTAAATAGAACAACAGAAGTGTGTATCTTTTTTTTGTAAAGATTCACGATTTTCCTAAAATTCCAGGAATTCCATAATACCCATTTTGAAGTGTAACTGTTACTACGTCAAATGTTTTCAACCAACTTGAAACATTCCAACACCAACCCATTTATATTATCTCGAAGAATTGTGCTAGCATTAATATTTTCAAAAATTCCAGGTTTTCCCGTGCTCATAGTTCTACTATGCTCAAAATCTTGCACCATTTCCCCCTGATTCAGACCTTTCAACAATCACCACATGACTCTTCCCAGATCTCAAAGGCAAAACATGTTTTCCCTTTCCCAAAATTCCTGGTTTCCCTCTAAATTTCCAGGAATTCCCCCCTATTGACAATGAAGGGACAATACACAAACCTCTCCATATCCCACATTTCCCAAGCGATTGGAAGCGTTCCACCATCCACCCACTCCACTCATCTTGGACACTCAAGGATTTCACTTCCACTCGTGCGTATCGGCGCCTTGCACACATTGGGCAGTCCAACAAATTGTAGTTCATTTTGCAGTGCACTCTCACTACTCAGAAGACGCAGTGCTGGCTGCATGAAGTGCACTGAGTACACTTCCTAAGTGCGCACATGGCGACAGTGTAGTGCTGTACCAAATCTATTACTGTCGTTTGGCACTTACCGAAAATACAGCTTACAATATTAAGCTATCTCCTTTTTTTTGTGTATTGCAACCCCGGTGACGCTTGAGTGTGCTGAGTTGTCCATCACTGCACACACTTAAGTGCCCTTTGCCCTACTTAGTGTGTTTCTGACATGATTGTGTTGGTGCTTGTCCCGTAGTTGAGTCCCCTGAGATGTGCCCCTCGTCGACCAGGCCGGTCCTGGTCCTTGTCCTGGTCCTGCTGGGTCACACTGCAGGCTACACCTTGGATCTGGAGAGCGTTGTGGAGTTCCGTGGCGTAAATGACTCCATGTTCGGTTACTCGGTTCTGCTGCACCGTCACCGAACTCACAGCTGGTCTGTCCTTGGCTTTGATGGATGTGTCTATGCAAATGAGTATGCAAATGAGACAGGCTCCCTGCGTGTGTGTCAGGTTGGTGGTGGGCGCGCCGGTGGACAACTCTTCTTCGTCAAGTCACTCTCCAGGAGCCGTTTACCGCTGCAGCATCAGCACGGACGACCGCCGTTGTCAGATCATGCACGCCGGTATCCTTTTGTTTTTCAGCTCTTTACCTTGGTTACTAGGGGGTGGCACCTAACCATTCCATCCGATTCCTGGGTTGACGATTCCATTCAGAATCAATTTTCGCAATCTATTATTTGGTATAATAATTCTTATGAAACATTTTCAAAGTAGGTTACTCAAACTATAGTACGGCACCCCAAGTGGTACACTGGCTCCATTTAGTGGTAGCCAAAGATTTTGTTCATTATTTAAATACACTGTTTTGTTTTCCTATCTTCAAACACAGTGTCACTGTTCAAACTGTGTGTAATGGTACAGTGGCCAAAACTATTATACAGACTTGTTAAATAAAACCTCTGCCTTGTTTTCAATGCATAATTAGATCTACTATGTTACTGTATTTTGATGTTGTCATTATGGTGGTACTTAATGAATACTTAGGTCTACTACGCTACTGTATCAAGATGTCATTATGGTGGTACTTGATGAATACTTAGGTCTACTACACGACTGTGTTTTGATGTTGTCATTGTGGTGGTACTTGATGAATACTTAGGTTTACTACAATACTGTATTTAATGATGTCATTATGGTGGTACCTAATGAATACTTGGGTCTACTGCACTATTGTATTTTAATGTTGTCATTATGGTGGTACTTGGAGAGTGTTTCCTACGGTTAGCCAAAGTGTTTTCTGAGATGGAACTTGGTAAAAAAAAAAAAAAGTGTGAGAAACACTGGGTTACAAGTTAGAACGTCTCCTTTTGGTTGCATGGAGATGATATAAAACTTATTTTTTTCAAATTATTATTATTTTTTTAATCAACCCCCAAAAAATGTAATGCATTTTTGAAAATTACAGATCAATTTATAATCACAATTTGGATGTGAATCGTTTAGTTTTTTCTGTGCATCCCTATTGTTTACCATGTTGGACTCAAGTTTCAGTAGGTAGTGGCCACTACTGCAGGGGTGTCTAAACTTATATATATATACTGTATATATATATATATATATATATATAAGGGAATAAGCGGTAGAAAATGGATGGATGGATATATATCCATATCCATCAATCCATTTCCCACGCATTCACAGGGAGAACATGCAAATTCCACACAAAAAGATCTTGAGCCTGGGATTGAACTCAGGACTGCAGGACTCTCGTATTGTGAGGCAGACGCACTAACCCCTCTTCCACCATGAAGCCCATATATGTATGTATGTATATGTATGTGTATATATATATATATATATATATATATATATATATATATATATACACACAGTATATATGTATATATATATATATATATATATATATATATACAGTATATGTATATATATATACACATGAGTACATATTATTATAATAATATGATATATAATTAATATAATAAATATTAAACGTATGTGAAAGTTTGACTCGTACCTTGTTAACTTCCGTGACGACTTCCTTAAGGTTTTTTAATCAATCAAAAGTATTAAGCAGCTAAAATGTGCCAAAGATGGATAAATGTGTGGAGTGTTTTGCATTTTTCCCATCATGCATGGGTAAGGGATTTAAATAGTTGTATTTTTTTTTAATGTTGATTGGACGTGTTTTATAATATCAGCAAAGTTTAATGAGCAGGTTTTGTTATGTTATTTAGAATTTTTGTACTAGTTGGTTGTTTTTTTCTGCACCTTGACTAGGGAAGGTTGTTTGGATTGGGGCTTATATATAAACGCTGTATGGTATCAAAGTGTAAGTTCAATTAATGGTTGCGTGACTTTAGTTGGCCATTGCATTGCCAACAAATAGCTGGTGTATATATGATATGAACATTACATTCTTGGCTATATTGTTTATTTAACTCATAAAGACGCCCGTGGTCCATAATTTGGATACCCCTGCTATACTGTTTCTCCATTGGCACACTTAAGCCTTTTTAGCGCACACTAAAAAAAACAGTCCAAAATGAGACCGTAGTGATGGACATTAACCACCCTCAATAGTCACTATTTTTTTTTAATTAGCAAAAGGGGAGGGGTTAACTTGAGTGGTTGTAATTCCTCAACAAAAAGGAGAGAAGGAGAATATTGCAATCATTGTTTCTGCAAGTGCGCAAAGAAAGTCATGGATTCGGTACAACACTACAGTGTCAACATCCGTGTACGTAGTAGACTTATTGAAGTGTACTAAAGAAAGGATGTTTGTTTTGTTAGTTAGCCTTAGCTCTAGCACCAGTAGTGCTGAGTGTCTTCCGTCAGTACACTTCCATGAGTACACTGCGTGCGCGGTGTTCTAATTCCGAGATTTTGTTCTTTTGGCGTTACCGGAAATTGTCAGAAAATTGCTAGGAAGCACATATGAAGACTAAGGCAAAAACGTAAAGCTCTTAGCATAGAGCAGGGCAGGGGTCACCAACCTTTTTGAAACCAAGAGCTACTTCTTGGGTACTGATTAATGCGAAGGGCTACCAGTTTGATACACACTTTAAAAAATTACCAGAAATAGCCAATTTGCTAAATTTACCTTTAATAAATAAATATACATATATATATATATATACACAAAAAATGGGTGTTTCTGTCCGTCATTCGTCGTACATTTTTTTTCCTTTTACGTAAGGTTTTTTGTAGAGAATAACTGATGAAAAAAAAACTTAATTGAACGGTTTAAAAGAGGATAAAACAGGAAAAAAATTAAAATTCAATTTTGAAACATAGTTTATCTTCAATTTCGACTCAAAATTCAACCGAGAAAAAAAAGAAGAGAAAAACTAGCTAATTCGAATCTTTTTGAAAAAATTAAAAAAAAATTTTTTATGGAACATCATTAGTAATTTTTCCTGATTAAGATTAATTTTAGAATTTTCATGACATGTTTTAAAAAGGTTAAAATCCAATCAGCAGTTAGTTAGAATATATAACAACTTGGACCAAGCTATATTTCTAACAAAGACAAATCATTATTTCTTCTAGATTTTCCAGAACAAAAATTTTGAAAGAAATTCAAAAGACTCTGAAATAAGATGTAAATTTGATTCGGAAGATTTTCCAGATTTACCAGAATATTTTTTTATTTATTTTAATCATAATAAGTTTGAAGAAATATTTTACAAATATACTTTGTCGAAAAAACAGACGCCAAAATGAAAAATCAAATTAAAATGTATTTATTATTCTTTACAATGAAAAAAACAAATGTATACTCAAACATTGATTTAAATTGTCAGGAAAGAAGAGGAAGGAATTTAAAAGGTAAAAAGGTATATGTGTTTAAAAATCCTAAAATCATTTTTAAGGTTGTATTTTTTTCCCAAAAATTGTCTTTCTGAAAGTTATAAGAAGCAAAGTAAAAAAATAAATGAATTTATTTAAACAAGTGAAGACCAAGTCATTAAAATATTTTCTTGGATTTTCAAATTCTATTTGAGTTTTGTATCTCCTAGAATTAAAAATGTCGAGCAAAGCGCGACCAGCTTGCTAGTAAATAAATAAAATTAAAAAGATAGAGGCGGCTCACTGGTAAGTGCTGCTATTTGAGCTATTTTTAGAACAGGCCAGCGGGCGACTCATCTGGTCCTTACGGGCTACTTGGTGCCCGCGGGCACCGCGTTGGTGACCCCTGGTATAGAGTGTTAAAAAAAAAAAAGACAGGACTTGTAAGCAGTAGCATCAAGTTAACCAGAAACACAAACAGTAGCATGACGCTAACAAGAAATGCAAACAGTAACATGAAGCTAGCGTTAAATGTGAAACGACACCTACATAATGCGAACAAATCACCAAACAGAGGTGTGCCCAATCTGCGCTCCTAGCAAAAAGAAGGTAAACAAAAGAATAAAGTCTAAACACCAGAGAATTAGAACAAAACTAATGAACCATTCATTCATTCCTCGTCTCTTCTTTAAAATGTGTCAATTGCAACCACTCAAGTAAGCCCCTCCCCTTTCGCCGTGTAGCTAAGATGGACAAATGTTGAAGGTGGCGAGTGGCAACGGTATTTGGCAGGAAGTTAGCCTCGCCGTGTTAAAACGTGTTCTGTGTGTGTACAGACGTGTTGCAGTGTGGGAAAACGTGTGAGGCAGAGAGCGACCACCAGTGGTTAGGAGTCAGTCTGTCCCGACAGCCTGGGAATGTGGCGGGAGGAGGCGGACATGTTTTGGTTTGTACAACATGTTCAACATCAGTCCCTTGACAGTGTGTGTATGTGTGTGTGTGTGTGTGTGTGTGTGTGTGTCATGAGTTAAACTGGTGACAACTTGTGATCACTAATCAAGTAACGACACTGTCGTGTGTGTGTGTGTGTGTGTGTGTGTGTGTGTGTGTGTGTGTGTGTGTGCGTGTGTGTGTGTAGGCGTGCGCACATCGCTGGAAGAACGTGTACTATTCGAAGAAAGACAGTCAGAACAACAAACTGCCCAATGGCGTCTGCTATCGCTATGACAACAACCTGAGACACGCCCAGGCGATCATACCTTGCTACAGAGGTGCGCACTCACCACGACCTTTGACCTCCACGTCACCTGAGGGCCTCTTCAGCCTGTCCACACCTGTTGTCTGTGCAATGTCCAAATGGTCCACATCTCCTCCCAAGAACCAGCATCTATTGTAGTGGACATTTATTGTAATTGTGTTTTTGATATCAAACAGAAACGTCCACTGTTGAGGACAATGTTTCTCAGGAGAATAGGTTGTCCACAGTGTCCAATGCATTGGACGTTTGTCATTTTGGTCAATTTCCTCTGTCAGACTGACAAATAGCCCTGTTACGATAAATAGAAACGTCCACTGCAGAGGACAATAGTTCTCAGGAGAGTATGTTGTCCATACTGTTGTTAAATGTCCATATACTCCTTAGAACCAGTGTCCAATACAGTGGACATTTGTTATTTTGGTTTATTTCTTCTGACAGATTGATAAAGACACAAACGTCCACTTCAGAGGACATTGGTTCTCGGGAGAGTATGTTGTCCATACAAATTTTCCATACCGTTGTTACATGTCCATATTCTCCTGAGAATCACCGTCCAATACAGTGGACATTTGTTATTTTGCTCTATTTGTGTTTTGTAAAATGGAAACGTCCACGTTGTCTCCATGTTGCCTCCACACTGTCTCCGTGTTGTTTCCATGTTGTCTCCACGTTGTCTTCCCACTGTCTCAGTGTTGTCTTCAAGCTGTCTCCGTCTTTTCTCCATGTTTTTTCCACGTTGTCTCCGCCCTGTCTCCATGTTGTCTTCACACTGTCCCGTATTTTCTCCATGTTGTCTCCACGTTGTCTCCGTGTTGTCTCCCCACTGCCTCCATGTTGTCTTCACACTGTCGCCGTATTTTCTCCATGTTGTCTCCACGTTGTCTTCCACTGTCTCCATGTTATCGCCACACTGTCTCCATGTTGTCTTCACACTGTCTCCGTATTTTCTCCATGTTGTCTCCCACTGTCTCCATGTTGTCTCCACACTGTCTCCATGTCGTCTGTGTGTCGTCTTAATGTTGTCTCCCCACTATCTCCATGTTGTCTCCACGTTGTCTCCCCACTCTTTCCATGTTGTCTCCACGTTGTCTCCGTGTTGTCTCCCCACTGTCTCCATGTTGTCTTCACACTGTCTCCGTATTTTCTCCATGTTGTCTCCACGTTGTCTCCCACTGTCTCCATGTTGTCTCCCACTGTTTCCATGTTGTCTCCACACTGTCTCCATGTCGTCTGTGTGTCGTCTTAATGTTGTCTCCCCACTATCTCCATGTTGTCTCCACGTTGTCTCCCCACTCTTTCCATGTTGTCTCCACGTTGTCTCCGTGTTGTCTCCCCACTGTCTCCATCTTGTCTTCACACTGTCTCCGTATTTTCTCCATGTTGTCTCCACGTTGTCTCCCACAGTCTCCGTGTTGTCTCTCCACTGTCTCCATGTTGTCTTCACACTGTTTCCGTATTTTCTCCATGTTGTCTCCACGTTGTCTCCCACAGTCTCCGTGTTGTCTCCACACTGTCTCCATGTTGTCTCAACACCGTCTACCTGTTTTCTCCATGTTGTCTCAACATTGTCTCCCCACTGTCTCTATGCTGTCTCCACACTGTCTCTGTGCTTTTTCCGTGTTGTCTGTGTTGTCTCTGTGTCCTCTCCATGTCGTCTCTGTGTCGTCTGCGTGCCGTCTTAATGTTGTCTCCGTGTTGTCTCTGCTTTGTCTGCGTCTTGTCTCCATGTTGTCCCCATGTTGTCTCCACACTATCTCCGTGTTGTCTCCATATTGTCCCCATGTTGTCTCCACACTATCTCCGTGTTGTCTCCATGTTGTCCCCATGTTGTCTCCACACTATCTCCGTGTTGTCTCCATGTTGTCCCCACACTATCTCCGTGTTGTCTCCATATTGTCCCCATGTTGTCTCCACACTGCCTCCGTGTTGTCTCCATGTCGTCTTAATGTTGTCTCCACACTGTCTCCATGTTGTCTCCATGTTGTCTCAACGTTGTCTCCCCACTGTCTCCATGTTGTCTCCACAGTGTCTCTGTGCTGTCTCCGGGCCATCTCCGTGTTGTCTGTGTTGTCTCTGTGTCCTCTCCGTGTCGTCTCTGTGTCGACTGCGTGCCGTCTTAATGTTGTCTCCATGTTGTCTCTGCTTTGTCTGCGTCTTGTCTCCATGTTGTCCCCATGTTGTCTCCACACTATCTCCGTGTTGTCTCCATATTGTCCCCATGTTGTCTCGACACTGCCTCTGTGTCATCTCTGTGCTGTCTCCGTGTCGTCTTAATGTTGTCTCCGTGTTGTCTCCACACTGTCTCCATGTTGTCTCCACACTGTCTCCGTGCCGTCTCCGTGTTGTCTGTGTGTCGTCTTCGTGTCCTCTCCGTGTCGTCTTAATGTTGTCTCCGTGTTGTCTCCCCACTGTCTCCATGTTGTCTCCACACTGTCTCTGTGTCCTCTCCATGTCGTCTGCATGTCGTCTCCGTGTCGTCTCTGCATTGTCTCCGTTTTGTCTGTGCGTTGTCTCCATGTTGTCCCCATGTTGTCTCAACACTGTCTTCGTGTTGTCTCCATATTGTCCCCATGTTGTCTCCACACTGCCTCCGTGTTGTCTCTGTGTCATCTCCGTGTCGTCTGCGTGTCATCGTTGATTGTTTGAAACTTTTATTATTAGATTGCACAGTACAGTACATATTCTGTACAATTGACCACTAAATGGTAACACCAGAATAAGTTTTTGAACTTGTTTAAGTCGGGGTCCACATTAATCAATTCATGGTATCTCCGTGTCGTCTTAATGTTGTCTGCATGTTGTTTCCGCGTTGCCTCCATACTGTCCCTACGTTGTCTCCACACTGCCTCCGTGTCGTCTCTGTGTTGTCTGTGTTGTCTCCGTGCCGTCTTAATGTTATCTCCGCGTTGTCTCCATATTGTCCCCATGTTGTCTCCACACTGTCTCAATGTCGTCTTCGTGTCTTCCAGACCACCAGAGGAAGTTCGGGGAGGAATACGGCTCATGTCAGGCCGGCATCTCCAACTTCCTGACTGAGGTCAGTGTTTCCTGTCCTCCCTGCTGTACAACATGTTCCCTGTTAAGCAGAGACCGACTTTTATTCCTCAGGACCTGATTATCATGGGCGCTCCAGGCACGTCTTATTGGACGGGTTCAGTCCTGGTCTTCAACACGTCCAGCAGCGTCATGTCCGTCTACTTGGACGACGACTCGGCAGCCGTGGGCTTCGGGAGCTATCTGGGTGAGTGTGTGCACGTGATGCCTTCAGGGACTTATGTGAAGTCACTTTCCAAGATGAGACCGTCATATGATGTTTGCTACTTTATTACGGCAGCCTGAAGCCACTTCATTCATTTTAGCGAACACAACGCTAACTTTAGCTTCATGTGTGACGTGACCTTTCACAGTCACTTTCAGTAACAATCTCTTTTGTCTGCTAACAGATTCAGCCAAGGACATTTAGACCACACCGCTGTCTCCAATGTTGACTTGAAGTTAAAAATTAGCTCCTTTTGGGGGGGAAATGCTAACTCCTCTTTGTAACTTTAACATCAACGTGCCGTGACAAAATATGCTGTACAAAGTACCACAGATGCTACTGCTAACAAGCACTAGTAGCGCTACTGCTACATGCTACTATCTAATGCTGGTGCTACTGCTAACTATGCTAATGCTACAGTTAACTCATAATAATAGTGTTACTGGAAGGACTAATGCTGACTCTTAAGGCTAGAAAACAACAGTCAGTTAGCACATGCTACAGTTAGCAGATGCTACTGCTAACAAACACTACTAGTTCTACTGCTACATGCTACCATCTAATGCTGGTGCTACTGCTAACTATGCTAATTTTACAATTAACTCATAATACTAGTGTTACTGGAAGAACTTATGCTTACTTTTAAGGCTACAAAACAACATGTTTAACAGATGTTAGCGCTACAGTGACATTTAATGCTAACTTCAAAGGTTAAAAAACTACGGTCAACAGATGCTAGTGCTACTATAAGAGGTTTATTTTAACTTCCAGGGCTAAAAAACAACACAGTCAACAGAGACTAGCACTACTGTAAACAGCTAATGCTAACTTTTAAGGCTAGAAAACAACAGTTAGTTAGCAGATGCTATTGCTAACAAACACTACTAGATCTACTGCTACATGCTACCATCTAATGCTGGTGTTACTGCTAACTATGCCAATGCTACAGTTAACTCATAATACTAGAAAACAACATGTTTAACAGATGTTAGCGCTACTGTGACAGTTAATGCTATCTTCTAAGGTTAAAAAAAACTACGGTCAACACATGTTAGTGCTACTGTAAGAGCTTTATTTTAAGATCTAAGGCTAAAAAACTGTATAGCAGTACTGTAACAACTAATGTTAACTTTTAAGACTAGAAAACAAAAGTCAGTTAGCATATGCTACTGCTAACAAACACTACTCGTTCAACTGCTACATGCTACCATCTAATGCTGGTGCTACTGCTAACTATGCTAATGCTACAGTTAACTCATGATACTAGAAAACAAAATGTTAAACAGCTGTTAGCGCTACTGTGACAGTTAATGCTAACTTCTAAGGTTAAAAAAACAACGGTCAACACATGCTAGTGCTATTGTAAGAGCTTTATTTTAAGATCTAAGGCTAAAAAAGAGTATAGCAGTGCTGTAACAACTAATGTTAACTTTTAAGACTAGAAAACAAAAGTCAATTAGCATATGCTACTACTAACAAACACTACTCGTTCAACTGATACATGCTACCATCTAATGCTGGTGCTACTGCTAACTATGCTAATGCTACAGTTAACTCATAATGCTAGTGTTACTGGAAGAACTAATGCTAACTTTTAAGGCTAGGAAACAACAGTCAGTTAGCAGATGCTAAAGTTAGCAGATTCTATTGCTAACAAACACTACTAGTTCTACTGCTAGATGCTACAATCTAATGCTGGTGCTACTGCTAACTATGCTAATGCTACAGTTAACTAAATACTGGAAAACAAAATGTTAAACAGCTGTTAGCACTACTGTGAATGTTAATGCTAACTTCTAAGGTTAAAAAACTACAGTCAACAAATACTAGTCCTACTGTAAGAGCTTCATTCCAGCATCTAAGGCTAATGCTGACTCTTAAGGCAAGAAAACAACATGTTTAACAGATGTTTGCGTTACTGTGACAGTTAATGCTAACTTCTAAGGTTAAAAAAAACACATGCTAGTGCTACTGTAAGAGCTTTATTTTAAGCTCTAAGGCTAAAAAACAGTACAGCAGTACTGTAACAGCTAATGTTAACTTTTAAGACTAGAAAACAAAAGTCAGTTAGCATATGCTACTGCTAACAAACACTACTCGTTCAACTGCTACATGCTACCATCTAATGCTGGTGCTACTGCTAACTATGCTAATGCTACAGTTAACTCATAATACTAGTGTTACTGGAAGAACTAATGCTAACTTTTAAGGCTAGGAAACAACAGTCAGTTAGCAGATGCTAAAGTAAGCAGATTCTATTGCTAATAAACACTACTAGTTCTACTGCTACATACTACCATCTAATGCTGGTGCTACTGCTAACTATGCTAATGCTACAGTTAACTCATGATACTAGAAAACAAAATGTTAAACAGCTATTAGCGCTATTGTGACGGTTAATGCTAACTTCTAAGGTTAAAAAAACTGTGGTTAACAGAGGCTAGTGCTATTGTAAGAGCTTTATTTTAACATCTAAGGCTAAAAAACAGAATAGCAGTACTGTAACAACTAATGTTAACTTTTAAGACTAGAAAACAACATATGCTACTGCTAACAAACGCTACTCGTTCTACTACTACATGCTACCATCCAATGCTGGTGCTACTGCTAACTACGCTAATGCTACAGTTATCGCATAATACTAGTATTACTGCCATTAAGGCATTGCCTTTAGCGTCCTCTACAAACTGCGGTCACATCCATTTTTCCTTCATACAAACAGCGTGTCGGCCCAGTCACATAACAAATGCGGCTTTTACAGACACACACAAGTGAATGCAAAGCATACTTGGTCAACAGCCATACAGGTCACACTGAGGGTGGATGTATAAACAACTTTAACACTGTTCCAAATATGCACCACACTGTGAACCCACACCAAACAAGAATGACAAACATATGTCGGGAGAACATCCGCACTGTAACACAACATAAACACAACAGAACAAATACCCAGAACCCCTTGCAGCTCTAACTCTTCTGGGACACTACAATATACACTCCCGCGACCACCAAACCCCGCCCATCTCCCAAATTCGGAGGTCTCAAGGTTGGCAAGTACAACTAATGCTATTTTTCAAGGCTAGAAAAGGAGATAAGGAACAGATGCTAGTGGCTGTCAGCCATTATCAACAAAGTAAACATGTCTCACCTTGAGCGCTAACGTTAACGTTGGGGACAGCTGTTGACTTTCCCTCCACTCTTTAGCCTTAGCAAATCCCAATCAATCAGTAACCATTATTTAGGAACATTTACTTCCTTGAAACGTGTACATAATTACTGCGATGAGATGGCGACTTGTCCAGGGCGTACGACGACTTCCGCCCGATTGTAGCTGAGACAGGCCACAAAAGGGAAAAAGCGGTAGAAAATGGATGGATGGATGGTGTACATAATTAATGTTGTTCTTTGATGTTCTAGGTTATTCCGTAGGAGCGGGTCACTTCCTGAATGCTGCTAGCTTAGAGGTGGTGGGCGGAGCTCCACAGTACAACCAGAGGGGCAAGGTAGCAGCTGCCCCACCATCAACACTTGAAGAGGGCTTCATGAAGTCAACTCATGCTACGTTTGTGTTTATCTCAGGTGTTTATATTGTCTGTGGACGGCAACATGCTGCGTGTGCTCGCTCACGTGGCAGGAAGTGAGGTAAGAGCTTTGACTTCCTTTGGGGGCGTGGTTAAGTCTTCCTTAATAATAATAACAAAGTGTGTTTTTTAGCTGGGCTCATACTTCGGCGCCAGCGTGTGCGCCGTGGACCTGAACGCTGACGGCCTGTCAGACCTGTTGGTGGGGGCTCCCATGGCGACGGGCCTTAGCAGAGAGGAGGGGCGTGTCCACGTCTACATCAACCAGGGACAGGTGAGTGCACACACATTGCCGCCATTTTTGTCAAAACGTTAAAACAACAAACATGAGCACAATTCAACCACGACGTCCCTTGTCAAAGGCCAAGCTTCTGGAGGCGGGGTTTCAGCTGAGCGGCAGCGACGCCCACGCCGCCCGCTTCGGTGAGACCATCGCTGACCTGGGAGACTTGGACGATGACGGTTACCCCGGTAACGATGACTAATTCTGATGTAGCTACTGTCGTTTCTATAGCAATTTTCTGATAGTTTGTACATTTTCATTAGCTAAATACTACTTCCTGTAAGTTTTTACATTTTCATTAGCTAAATGCTACTTCCTGATAGTTTGTACATTTTGATTAGCTAAATGCCGCTTCCTGATAGTTTGTACATTTTCATTAGCAAAATTCTACTTCCTGAGTTTGTACATTTTCATTACCTAAATGCTACTTCCTGATAGTTTGTACATTTTCATTAGCTCAATGCTACTTCCTGGTATTTTCTACATTTTAATTAGTTATCTCAATGCTACTTCCTGATAGTTTGTACATTTTTGTTTGCTAAATGCTACTTCCTGATAGTTTGTACATTTTCATTAGCTAAATGCTACTTCCTGATTGTTTGTACACTTTCATCAGCTAAATGCTACTTCCTGATAGTTTGTACACTTTCATCAGCTAAATGCTACTTCCTGATAGTTTGAATATTTTCATTAGCTAAATGCTAATTCCTGATAGTTTGTACATTTTCATTATCTTAATGCTACTTCCTGACTGTTTGGATATTTTCATTAGCTAAATGCTAATTCCTGATAGTTTGTACATTTTCATTAGCTAAATGCTACTTCCTGATAGTTTGTACATTTTCATTAGCTCAATGCTACTTTCTGGTAGTTTATATATTCTAATTAGCTTAATGCTACTTCCTGATGGTTTGTACATTTTCATTAGCTCAATGGTACTTCCTGGTAATTTTTACATTTTCATTAGCTAAATGCTACTTCCTGTAAGTTTTTACATTTTCATTAACTAAATGCTACTTCCTGATAATTTGTACATGTTCATTAGCTAAATTCTACTTCCTGATAGTTTATACATTTTCATTAGCTAAATGTTGCTTCCTGATAGTTTGTACATTTTCATTAGCAAAATTCTACTTCTTGAATTTGTACATTTTTATTAGCTAAATGCTACGTCCTGATAGTTTGTACATTTTCATTACCTAAATGCTACTTCCTGATAGTTTGTACATTTCCATGAGCTAAATGTTACTTCCTGATAGTTTGTACATTTTCATTAGCACAATTCTACTTCCTGATAGTTAGTACATGTTCATCAACTAAATGCTACTTCCTGATAGTTTGAATATTTTTGTAGCTAAATGCTAATTCCTTATAGTTTGTACACTTTCATTATCGTAATGCTACTTCCTGATAGTTTGGACATTTTCATTAGCAAAATGCTAATTTCTGATAGTTTGTACATTTTCATTAGCTAAATGCTACTTCCTGATAGTTAGTACATGTCCATTAGCTCAATGCTACTTTCTGATAGTTTGTACATTTTCATTAGCTCAATGCTACGCGTGGAGACAAGTTGTGTGCATTGTGTAATGTGTGTGTAGATGTGGCTGTGGGCGCCCCCCAGGAGGAGGAGCTCAAAGGGGCCGTCTACATCTACAACGGCAGACAGGAAGGCGTCTCGCCAACACCGTCACAGGTACACATGTTTGCATAGCGAACAGCAAAGATAACCCTCAGACACGTTCCTGGCGTTATGTCTGCAGAGGATCACCGGCTCCTCGCTGGGTCGCGACCTCAGGATGTTCGGACAGTCGCTGAGCTCCGGCGTTGACATCGACGACAACGGTTACCAAGGTAACGCGGCTAGTTGATGCCGTCGTTGTATTACGTGCTCTAACTGGCTGGCTGGTATGTCGCAGACGTGGCGGTGGGGGCGTTCCTCTCGGACGCGGCCTTGGTCCTCAGGTAAATGACAGCAGACAGGGAGTCTTGTCGTAGCAGGGAGAGGAAGTGGGATATAAGATGATGCGCTTGCAGGTCGCGCCCTGTGCTGCAGGTGGCGGCGTCGCTCATGCTGCCCGAGCGCATAGACCGGCGGGTGGCGCTGTGTGGGAACCACATGACAGTGTGCGCCAACGTCACCGTCTGCTTCAGGGTCACGTCCAGGCAATACAGAGGAGCCATAGGTGAGCCCAGTTAGCGAAGCATGGCGCTAACAAACAGCTAACCATTCTCTCCTCCCCTCGCAGAGCTTCAGTACAACCTGACCTCTGACCTCCTCCACAAGCCATCCTTCCCTCACCGCTTTTATTTCCACGGCAACGGCTCGTCCAATAGCACCAAGGGGCGCGTGCGGGCGCGACTCGGACAGCTGACGTGCACAACTCACCTCGCTTACCAGCGGGTAACGACGTCAACCTTGTTGTGATGCTAGCCGGGCGCTAACAGCGCTAACGTCTTCGTCCTCGCAGAAAGACGTGAGGGACATCTTCACGCCGCTCCGCTTCGAGGTGTCCTACAGCCTCAGGGAAACAGACACAAAAAAAACAACGTTCAAACTCTTTCCTCCATTGAAACCCATTCTGAGGAGGGGGGCGGGGCCTCACAACACCGTCACCAACCAGGTAGCGCTTGCTCATGCTAACTCAAACCTGCTAACATCTAACAGATAATGCTATCAATAAACTTAAAGGCCTACTTAAATACCACTACTACCGACCACGCAGCCTGATAGTTTATATATCAATGATGAAATATTTACATTGCAACACATGCCAATACAGCCTTTTTAGTTTACTAAATTGCAATATTAAATTTCCCGCGAAGTGTCGTGTTGAAAACGTCGCGGTATGATGACTCGTATGAAGACGCGTGCGTTTGACACCGGTAGTGGACATTATTTTCCTGCCAGATCCAAGCTATAAGTAGTCTGCTTTAATCGCCTAATTACACAGTATTCTGGACATCTGTGTTGCTGAATCTTTTGCAATTTGTTAAATTAATAATGGAGAAGTCAAAGTAGAAAGATGGAGGTGGGAAGCTTTTAGCCTTTAGCCACACAAACACAGCCGGTGTTTCCCTGTTTAAAATTCCCGAACATGAAGGTTTACTATGGATCAAAGCGCTCAAGCGAACATGGATTCCGACCACATGTCAACCGGCAGGTTTCGATGAGAAACTTGTGGTAATAAGTCGCCTCTTACCGGAGACATCAGCGGAGACTCTGGCGTCAACACACCCGTGGCCACACCCCTCCGACTTTCAGGTACTATTTAATCTCACTAAAACACTAGCAACGCAATAAGCAGATAAGGGATTTTCCAGAATTATCCTAGTAAATGTGTCTAAAAACATCCGAATCGCTCCCCCTGCAATCGCCTTTTTTTTTTTAAACTTTTTTTTTAGTCCTTCACTCTAAATTTTCTCATCCATGAATCTTTCATCCTTGCTCAAATTAATGGGTAAATTGTCGTTTTCTCGGTCCGAATAGCTCTAGTTGCTGCTGGCTATGATTATAAACAATGTGAGGATGTGAGGAGCCCTACAACCAGTGACGTCACGCGCACATCGTCTGCTTCTTCCGGTAAAAGCAAGGCTTTTTTATTAGCGACCAAAAGTTGCGAACTGTATCGTCAATGTTCTCTACTAAATCATTTCAGCAAAAATATGGCAATATCGCAAAATGATCAAGTATGACACATAGAATGGACCTGCTATCCCCGTTTGAATAAGAAAATCTCATTTCAATAGGCCTTTAAAGACGTGTATGGGCTAACTAATTTTACCTCATTTTTTTATGCCTCCACAAGCTGTAGAAAGGGTGGTCCCCACAAGGGATGATCAATAACTTGGTCCCCATTCCAAATGATAACCAGTAAGTGTGTGTGTGTGTGTGTGTGTGTGTGTGTGTGTGTGTGTGTGTGGCAGACACGCTTCGCTCGGTCCTGCTTGCTGCCCAACTGCTCCACGGACCTGCAGCTGTCAGCGACGCTCGTGCTGCCGCAGTAAGAAAGAACTTGAATACAACTTGATATTGTTGTGATTTGACAGCTATAACTGTGTGTGTGTGTGCGTGTGTGTGTGTGTGTTCAGACAGCACCAGTACTTTGCGTTGGGTTCTGGCCGCTCCTTCCTGTTGAACACGTCGCTGCTGGTGGCGGGAGACGACGCCTTCCTGCCTCGCGTCACGCTGCATTTCCCCGACGACGTCCACTACGTCAAAGTGCTGCACGAGGTGGGTGGAGCGCCCTGATTGGTCCAACGTGGCCCGCCGCCTTACAGCAGCTGTCTGTCATGCAGGAAGACACGGCGGTGAGCTGCGACGTCACACAGGAAGTGAACGGCACCACGGTGGAGGTGTCCTGCAGCGTGTCCAGCATCATCCTCACGTCTCACTCGCTGGTAAGACCACCGCGATTTTTTTTTTTTTAAAGTTTACACACTATTTGTATTTTTATTTTGTAGGTGAACATCAGCTTCCTGTTGGACATCAACCAGAACGCCACACCCGGTGACATCGTCATTCACGCCAACGCCAGCAGGTGCTGTAAGAGCACAAAACGTGTTTTCTTTCAGATGTGTTGAAGTGTTGTTTTTTTATTTCTCAGCGACAACTGGGAGAGTTGGGAGTATCTCCATGACAACGCTATCAGCTCCGTGCTCCCTCTCAAATACGACGTCGACGTCAACGTTCACGGGTGACACATTAACACATTCATTAATGCTCTGGAGTCCAGGGTAGGAATCAACGCTTTTGCGTACCGTATTTCTCGGACCATAAAGCGCTTTAAAGGGGTTGTATCATGATTTAAAACACTTCCTTGTGGTCTACATAACATGTCATTGTCACGACTTGGACTTGGGCGTGGATTGTTTTTCCGAGGCAAAGGAAAGTTGGGACGGGCAAGACGTGAATGTAAGTACATATTTTTATTAACACTATAACTAAAAACAGGAACAAACGAAAGGCGCGCACAATGGCGGTACAAAAACTTGGCTATGAAACAAAAAGACTAGCACAAAGGCAATTAACTATAAACACGAAACAAAACACTTCCACTATGGCATGAATAATGAGAACACTTACTGTGACTGAGACAAGGGTATGAGAAAAAAGCAGCATGGATATCATGGGTGCAGGAGGTGATGTTGCCAGGACGAAAAACAGAAACAGACAGTTTAAATAGCAGTGACATAATCAGTGAAAACAGGTGCAAGACATGAGGACAAGTTAAAACTAATGAGTTGTCATGGTACATAAAACAAACCAGGAAGTGAGTGTCCAAAAAACAAAACATAATCACACAGACATGACAGTCATGGTGGTTCTCTGGTCAAAATATTGCAGTAGGCGGGTCTTACTTACGTGCCTCCACTTCGAGAGCCTGATCTTTGTTGTAGCTTTTAGAGCTTCCATAGCGAGATTACTGACAGATACAAGTTAGAGCTGGTATTAGAAATGGCAACAGCAGAGGATGAATTCCCCGCAAAAAAGGGCAGAGAAAAGGAAGAAGGTATTGACTACGACTGAAAAGTTGGTTTTGCATAATATTGCAAAATAAAACGCCAGACAATATGTCTCCTAATAGGTGCCATTTTGGAGTCCTTATACACACCATGATAATAACCGTATGTTGAAGCACAGTACATCTGACTATGGTAGCCGTAAAGCGCCGTCAATCCATCAAGCAGTGGAGTTTACCAAAGTCATACTAAAACATTTTGATAGATTTTTGACCACCGTGTGAAATGTTCTATATCAGGGCTTGGGAACCTCTTTGGCTGAGAGAGCCATGAAAGCCAAATATTTAAAAATATATATCCGTGAGAGCCATATAACATTCTTTAACACTGAATACAACTAAATGCGTGGATTTTTAAGTAAGATCCAACATTTTTAGAGTATAATACGTCTCTTTTTTAATAACATTGTTATTCTGAAGGTAATAATAACTAAAATACTTCTTACCATTAATGCGACTTTTGGTGCTGCATGGTTTTGCTGATGGCTTTGTAGTCTGGTTGATACGTGGTTATTTTTAACATTGTGATTACCAGCAGAATTATTCATTACTTATCGTGTTAAGCAATGCCAGCTAGGATTTATCTGAGAGCCAGATGCAGTCATCAAAAGAGCCACATCTAACTCTCGAGCCATAGGTTCCCTACACCTGTTCGATAAATGAAACATCAAAGTTTAGGTGTTGCTTACTTACCTCCTAGTCATTTATTGTATATCTTATGTGTGACTGCCATCTACTGGTCACACCATTACACCATGTACCAAATAAACTTGCTTCAAGCTCGGTAAGCCCAAGCAGAAAAATACCTACATTAGGCGCAACAGATATTTAAGAAAATGAAAGGATTTTAAGTGCACCTGTAGTTAAAAAACTATTTTACATTTATTTTTCACTGTAATTACTGTTTTTTGCCTTCTTGATTAGTGCCATTTTTTGTACATCATGCATGTTTTTTGTTTTGACAAAGTATATTTATACACATTTTATTTTGACTTATTTAGTCATAGTTTATTTATACACATTTCATTTATCCATAGTATATTTATACACATTGCAGCACGGTGTAACAGGGGTTAGAGCGTCTGCCTCACAATACGAAGGTCCTGGGTTCGATCCTGCGCTCGGGATCTTTCTGTGTGGAGTTTGCATGTTCACCCCGTTACTGTATGGGTTCCCTCCGGGCACTCTGGCTTCCTCCCACCTCTAAAAATATGCACCAGGGGATAGGTTGATTGGCAACACTAAATTGGCCCTAGTGTGTGAATGTGAGTGTGAATGTTGTCTGTCTACCTGTGTTGGCCCTGTGATGTGGTAGCGACTTGTCCAGGGTGTACGACGCCTTCCGCCCGATTGTAGCTGAGATAGGCTCCAGCAGCCCCCGCCACCCGGAAAGGAATAGGCGGTAGAAAATGGATGGATGGATGGATGGATATTTATACACATTTTATTATTTAGACATACTATATTTATACACATTTTATTTGGACTTATTTAGTCATAGTATATTTATACACATTTTATTCAGTCATAGTATATTTATACACACTTTATTTAGACATACTATATTTCTACACATTTTATTTTGACATTATATATATATATATATATATATATATATATATATATATATATATATATGTATATATATATATATATATATATATATATACATACATACACAAATCAACATGGCCCGACTATTAACAGGGGTCACCTGCAAATGACGGACAAAATGCAAGTCTGTGATCAGATTCAGATCCAGAATTCTCTCCCACCATTCTTCTTCACTCGTGAAGCTAAATTCATACAATCATAATCAATGTTTCAGCCCTAAATATTGCTCATATATGTAAAAAAGGGCCATTTAGGTGTCAACTATCATTTTTAAATGTGTTTATATTTATTGTATTTTCTGGACTATATAAGCCGAACCCAAAATTTAGAAAATAAATAGTTTCTATATTTTAGGCGCACTGCACTATAAGGTGCAGATATATACATTGGGAAATTAATTATTTACACAGAAATATTTATTTACGTACCTTAATTGTTTCCAAACGGTGTCTGCAACACAGCAGTAAAACGGCTGAACAAACAAAACAGAAGTCATCGTCATGGACTCAATTGCTGCGTAAGCAAGCTCTCCAATCAGCTAAACAGACTCGATTAACTCTATGGTGACGTTTTGGTGAATTTACTGAGGAATTAGTGAAACTAAAACTATACAAAAAGAACGCCATTGTAGGTTAATAAAACTAACACAAACACTCGTAAACGCCTTAGCATATTAGCTAATGCTAACTGATTAGATTATGATAGGACAAACAAATATGCATGAAAACAATCTTGCAGACATCACACAAGGGACGGTTTAGCAAGTATGAATTGTTTTAGTAATATTTTAAACTTGAAAACGTTGCTAAAGTGACGAATTAAGAATCCATACGAGAAGAAATGCTATGGAGGACTAGAAGTCAGAACAGCACCTTACTTTCGGTTGAAAGCTCAAAAAAGAAGAGCACTGCAGCACCTGCAGTGAGCGAACTCTCTCGGCTTGTTTTTTTTGTTTTTTTTAACTATTTGCATTATGGCCGCCAGCAAAGAAAAATCCAAAAATTAGCCGCACCGTTTTATAAGCCGCAGGGTACAAAGCGTAGAAAAAAAGAAGCAGTTTATAGTTGGAAACTTGACAAATGTGGGTTGTTGGCAACTTTGACATGGCGGGCGCTAACTTTCCGAAGGGTAAGCGTTATTCTAGGACTCAACAATGAATCTCTTCAGGTTTACTATGTTTGTACCAGAAACCTTTTAACCTTAAGCCAGTTGCAAACATTTGACATCATGTAAGTGGGAGTACTCACTACTCGTCAATGGGAGTCACGGGCTAGCCTTTAGCTTGTTCGTCCGTGGTGGCCCCGCCTCCATCTCCTTATAAAGCGGCTAGCGGTGGTCTTCCGGTCCAGGCCAGCTCCTTGTTGTCCTCCATAGTGGACTTATGTTCCTTTCAAAGACTGGCTCGTCACGAGGGCCCAAGCAACAAAGTTTTCTGTCATTGCACCAAACACCCAGAGACAAAAATTGGCTATTTTGGAGGCAACCAACACAGAATGTCAGAATTGACCCTCTGGCACTCCTTTGAAAATTTGAGCAAACAGATTCACGTATCGGCACGGAAACCACAGGAGACGTCTATCATGCAACAAACAGGAAGTCGGCCATCTTGGTACCCGTTGGTTATTTTGGAGGAAAAAACAGGTTTTGTACTTAAAAGAAGTCCTCCAACGGACTGTGACCAAATGATCTGACAGACACTCGATGGAGTAGCGAAGGGGTTTTGACCACACCATAGGATGTGGGCGTGGCATGGCGCTAAACTTTGATTTGAAGCCTCTTTCAACATAATGAACTTGACTCCACAAACGCCAATCTTGATAAGAATATTTCCATGTGCAAGGAGACCCTCAAGTCTAGATCTGTCAGTACCTATTTGTAGTGGGCAAAAACAGCTCCTCTCAAGATGATCAGATCTGCTTCCAAACTGATAGGTTGGAATCTTATTATGACTGATCAATGATATCGACACAAATGTCGCCCTCTTGTGGTGGGAAATTATAACATTTTCTTTCCACATGCTCCTATCATCCTGATATTTTTGTTGGCGGGTCGTGACGTGAATGCATTCGTCACGCGTGTCTGCCGACTCGCGTGAACCCCCAAGTGCGAGGTGGGGCGAGATCAGAACTCTGTTTTTGCTGTACTAATTTTCAGCGAATTACGACTCGTGTGCAGAGAGAAGTCTGCACTTTTCAGGCTTATTGACTGCAGATAGCAACATATGGACTCCTTAGTTTTACACACACACGCAGAGTTGTGTACTGTAAGACTTGCGTACAATGACGTCATCTTTGTCTTTGCAGTTTTGTGACTCCCACCTCCTTCCTGTTCGGAGAGGAAGAGAAAATACATGTGGACTGTTACCAGCAAGTATTGAACTACACCTACAAGGTAACACACATCCAGGTGTGCTTCCCCTGGGCAGTCTCCAACCTCCATAATGTGTGTGTGCAGGTTTTAAACTCCGGAGTCAGCAGGTCAGTGGACACGGTGGTGGACATCTCTCTGCCCAAGCTGCTGACCCCCCACCCTCACAGACTGCTGCAGGTGGTGGACTGGCAGGTACACACTTCTAAGGGGGCGGGGTGTTATATGAGGGGGGGCATGACAGGCAATAGCATATAGCTTGACACTTACAGATACATCAATAAATCTCACTTCAAGGGGGCGTGAACAAATTCTGTCCCAGAGGAAATGTAAGTGTAAACAAGATCCAAACATCCCCTTTAATGCATTGCTTCTTAAATAGTGAGGAGGATCCCAAGTAATAGCATCTTTAGTAAAGATGTATGTTGACATAAAAACATAAACATTCACTTCAAGGAGGCGTGAAGAAATTCTGTCTTAAAAAGTGGGGCACGCCCCCCTGGGGTTGTAGCATGAGGTGGGGGTTAGAGGCTATAGTGTATATCTTGACACCATACTTGCCAACCCTCCCGGATTTTCCGGAAGACTCCAGAAATTCAGCGCCTCTCCCGAAATTCAGGCGGAGCTGGAGGCCACGCCCCGTCCAGCTCCATGCGGACCTTAGTGAGGACAGCCGGTTTTCACGTCCGCTTTCCCACCATATAAACAGCGTGTCTGCCCAATGACGTTATAACTGTAGAATGGTCGAGGGCAAGTTCTTGGTTTCTTATGTGGGTTTATTGTTAGGCAGCTTCATTAACGTCCTCCCAGGGCGGTAACAACACACAACAACAGCAGTCATGTTTTCGTCTACCGTAAAGCAGTTCGTCTGCTGTAAACAGCAATGTTGTGAAACTCTTAAACAGGACAGTACTGCCATCTACTGTCCATGCACCACAACACCTCCAGGCAACTTCAATCCTTTACTAATACCCTCCTCCATTCACATCCCATCTCCCCGGATTGTAAATAACTTAATGTAAATAATTGAATGTATTTCTAATGTATATACTTGTTCTTATGCTATCTGAACTCACTATGTTCTCTGCTAGCTGTACATATCCTACTAAGTAAGACCTACACTGTTTCAATGTCCATTTCTCTGTTGATGCAATTGTTGATGACTGAAGTGCTGATATCAACCAAAGCTCCTCATCCCACACCCCAGATTGTAAATAATGTAAATAATTCAATATGTATACTATGAAAATTAACTTGTGTGATGGCTGTATTATACTGATAGTATATATTTGTACCATGAATTGATTAACGTGGAACCCGACTTAAACAAGTTGAAAAACTTATTCGAGTGTTACCATTTAGTGGTCAATTGTACGGAATATGTACTGTACTGTGCAATCTACTGATAAAAGTTTCAATCAATCAATCATGCATATGTGACAACACTCCTCCCCTCTTAACCACGCCCTTGCCCCACCCCCAACCACCTCCCCCCACCTCCCGAAATCGGAGGTCTCAAGGTTGGCAAGTATGCTTGACACATACAAATAAATAAACACACACTCACATCAGAGGGGTGTGAAAAAATTCCGCCCCCTAGGAAAATGTACGCGAGCAGGTTCTAAACATCCTCTTTAAGCAGAGGGGTGGACGCCGTGAGTAAAGGGGGGGCGTGAGAGGCAATAGCATCTTTAGTAAAGATTTATGTTGACATAAACGTTCACTTCAAGGGGGCGTGAACAAATGCTGTCCCCTAATGTAAGTGTGAACAAGTTCCAAAAGTCCCCTTTAATGCAGTGCTTTTTAAACAGTGAGTAGGGTCCCAGGTAATAGCATCTTAAGCAAAGACTTATGTTGACATAAAAAACAAACATTCACTTCAAGGGGGCGTAAACAAATAGTGGGGCGGGGTGGTCAACATGATGTGTCAGGGCCGGGGGGGTATGAGAGGCAATAACATCTTTTAGTGTGGGTAAAGATTTTTCTTGACACATATATAGATAAAACAAAATATAAATCAACATTACCTTTAAGGGGGCGTGAAAAAATTCTGTCACCGAGAAAAATTTAAATGTGAGCAAGTTTTGAACTGCCCTTTTATTGCAGTGCTTCTTAAAAAGTGGGGCACGCTCCCCCTGGGGGGGAAACATGAGGTGTCAGGGGAAGGGAGGCATGAAAGGCCATAGTGTATATCTTGACACATACAAATAAATAAACAAACACTCACTTCAGGGGGTGTAAGTGAGCAGGCAGCATTTTTAGTAAATATTGATGTTAACAGATACAGATAACAATTAAAACATTAACTTTTGGGGGCTGAAAAATATGTCCATGAATTGATTAACGTGGACCCCGACTTAAACAAGTTGAAAAACTTATTCGGGTGTTACGATTTAGTGGTCAATTGTATGGAATATGTACTGAACTGTGCAATCCATTAATAAAAGTTTCAATCAATCAATCAATTCAGTCCGTTAGGGGTGCATGGCAGAAAACAATTGACAACCTCTGCCTTAGATAAACAGAAAGTAGAAGTTCATGTGTGGTTTGAGCCCAGGTGAGATTTTGTGGTCATGTGACATACACACCTTTTTCTCCACAGGTGTCACAAGGGGCCTGCACGGTCAGCGGCGACACCGTCTCAGTCCTCGATGACTGCGACGTCCCTCAAGCGTCCTTTATCAAACAACTGGTCTTCTTCTTCTCCTCCACCTCCACGCGCACCATGGTATACACACACACACACACACACACACACTGCATTTATTGACTACTTCATACGTTGACCGCACAAAAAGATGCTAACGTCAAACGTGTGTGTAGTTCTGTGGGCGTGGCGACCAGCTGTGCGAGCGGCTGGTGTGTCGCCTTGGCAACGTGGACGGCGGCCGGGACGTGAGCATCCAGCTGGAGGTCCGGCTGAACCCTGACGTTCTTCTCCAAGCGCCCGTAAGTCCACGCCGTGACGTCGTGAGACGTTAGCATGGTATGTTACTTTTAGCAGCACGTTGATCTGATGAAAGGGGGGCCATGTGGGCGACAAATGTTGAACTGTGGAGACCCACACAGGAAGTCACACATCAAGTGGAAGTGTCACATCAGTGTTTCCTACATGACTAATCTTCTTTGTCACATCCAATTTGCATATTCAGCCATGACACCTGGAAAAAACATAAAAAGCAAATCAAAGTGTATATAGCGGGGTCAACACACTAAATATAGCAGCATCGCTAAATTGGCAACCCCGATCCCTCATGCTACGTCTTCTTGTACTCTGGCAGACCAGGCGTGTACGGGGTGTGTTAGGATGCCACCTAGTGTATGGTGTTGGGACCACAAGCTACACCCACATACAGTCCCATGAGAATGTGTTTATGAACAACACTCTTGACTCCCAGTCAAGACAGGGACCGAACGTGTTTGTGTCTGCGTCAGGGTCGCCACGCCGTGGTGAAGTTGGAGAGCGCCGCCGTGATGTCATCACCCAAGAAGGACCGTCACACCGTCCTCAAGCAAGAACGGCCCGCAGCTCACGTAAGCATTCGCCAACCATCTCACGATGACAACGTTTGACGGCAGGGCAGCAACCAATGTGAGACACATTACTGTGTAGACTGGCTCCACCTGGTGGTACGCCAGAGAATCACTTGATTGTCACACAGTCTTTTTTCAAACACAGTGTTACTGTTCAAACTGTGTGTAACGTTAGTGGTCAAAAATATGACATATTAACCTCTGCCTTGTTTTTGATAAATACTTAGGCCAGTGGTGTCCAAACTACTATATAAATATATATATATATATATGAAAATATACATATATATATATATATATATATATATATATATATATATATATATATATATATATATATATATATATGCTGTGCTATTAGTGCAAAGTAAAAGCTCAGGTATGTGTATATATACATATATATATGACACAATCCAAACAACCTTCCCTAGTCATGGTGTAAAAAATATACATATACATTTATAACTAACATAAAGGTCAACACACAATTACACATAACACAACCTGCTCACTGATCTTTGTGAATATTATTAAAACAAAATTCAACTACCCCCACTTAAATCCATTACAATGAATGATGGGAAAAATGCAAAACACTCTCCACACTCATCCATGTTTACTGCATTTTGGCTACTTGATATTTCTGATTGATTACACAACTTTTAAGGTCGTCACGGAAGTATACAAGGAAGTCAAACCTCCACACACTCTTAATATTCAATTACATTAATTTAATATTCAATCCCATTCATTATATATCATCATATTAACAGAATATGTACACAAAAATATCATTACTTTACATGCATTTTTTTTTAGCTCAATGCGGCCTCCCAATTTAAGAAGTTTGGACGACCCTGCTCTAGTGGTGCACCAAAAGAATCACTTGATTAAAATAGAGTGTTACTGATCAAACTGTGTGTAATTTGAGCGGCCACAAATATTAAATATAGAACCTTGTTTTAAATGAATACTTAAACCTAATGTATTTTAATGTTGTCATTATGGTGGTACTGAATACTTAGGTCTACTACAATACTGTATTTTAATGTTGTCATTATGGTGGTACTTTATGAGGACTTAGACCTACTTGGTTAAAACCGAAGCACTGCAATAAAGCATCAAGTCGCAGCTTCATCATAGAAATGCAGTCTTTAGTACACCCTGCTGGAAGACGCACGCCATGACACCGTTTGGCTGCAGGTGCTGGTGGAGGCCCACTTCACCCAGAAACCTTCCACGCCTGTCAAAGTATTCATCGTGGTGGTCAGCTTGGTTCTGGGTCTGATGATCTTGGCCGCGCTCATCTGGTGCTTGTGGAAGGTAAAGGTGACACCAGGTGGTCAGTATGTGCTGGTGTAAGAACTATGGATCTTTCCCGCAGGCGGGCTTCTTCAAGAGGGACTTGCAGAAGAAGGAGGAAGAGGAGTTCAAGAGGGACAGCTGGGACTACGTCCCCAAACGGAACCACAGGGAGAGCACGTCCTAACGCACGTTGTTGGTTTGACTGACTTCTATTTCACGCTGCCAATGAAAGCCATGCTCATTCAGTCAGGCATCTCAACCCCCCAACAACCTGTGACCTTTTTCGCCACTGTGCCAACTCCACGTGAAAAGCGCTGAGAGGCAGGGGGGGTGGAAAGGGATGGACCAATCAGAAGGCCTGACTTCCAGGGGACCTTTGACCTCAGAGGATGGCAGCCACGTTTCATTCACCCGCTGAGACACTTCCTGTCTGGGGGGGGGGGGGGTCACACGACTGCTGGAGGACAGCGCTCTACATTTGTGTTTTGACGCTTTTCACGCACTTCCTGTTAGCTTCCGCGCTACAAGGCCTGTCCCGTCGCTCCCTTATTTAAATGTGACTACAAGAGGCGTGGAGCGCCGACGTCACTTTCTGTCACATTTCACACTAAAAACTGAAGACGACAAACGTGTTCTTTGAATATGTTTGTTCACCTGGACTTTTTGTGCACTGGAGTCAACATCTTTTAATAAAGTATTTTCTATTGACACTTCTTCTAAGCAGACTTAAGGTCCAAACCGCCTTTGTCAACTTTCAATGTTGTTGTGCGTCAATATCCTAAAATAGATGATAGGCTATCTTAGCTTTGTAATAATAACGGGATGCTACTATATGACACTATTACACTGGAGAAAATAATTTTCCTTATAAAAGCCACACCCAGGGCAGCATGGTGGGAGAGGTGTTAGTGCTCTGCCTCACAATACGAAGGTTCCTGGGTTTGATCCTGCGCTTGGGATCTTTCTGTGTGGAGTTTGCATGTTCTCCCCGTGACTGTGTGGGTTTCCCCCGGGTACTCCGGCTCCCTGGTGGTCTAGTGGTTAGGATTCAGCGCTTTCACCGCCACGGCCCAGGTTTAATTTCCGGTCAGGCAACTTCCTTTTACCGTGAATTGATTTACGTGGACCCCGACTTAAACAGGTTGAAAAACTAATTTGGGTGTTACCATTTAGTGGTCAATTGTACAAAACATGTACTGTACTGTGCAATCTACTAATAAAAGTTTCAATCAATCAATCCTCCCACCACCAAAGACATGCACCTGGGGATACGTTGATTTGCAGCACTAAATTGGCCCTAGTGTGTGAAAGTGAGCGGGAATGTTGTCTGTCTATCTGTTGGCCCTGCGATGAGGTGGCGACTTGTCCAGTGTGTCCCCCGCCTTCCGCCCGAAGCAGCTGAGATAGGCCCCAGCACCCCCTGCAACCCCGAAGGGAATAAGCGGTAGAAAATGAATGGATGGAGGCCACACCCACTACATTTTTTTTTTAAAGTTTTTTTTAACATAGATATTTACAAGATTTTGTTATTTAAACATAAATATTTGGTAAATGTTTATTTAGGTACCTTAATTGTTTCAAATTGGTACCTGTAACACGGCAGTAAAATGGCTGATAAAAAAAAAACAGAAGTCATGGTCATGGACCCACTAGGTGTGCAACCTAGATCTCCAATCAGCTAAACAAAATCAATAACTCCACGGTTTTGGTTGATTTGCAAAACTGATACAATACAAAAAGAATGCCGTTGTAAGTTAATGATACTAACAAACACTGACGTACAGTCGGGCGGCAGGTGAGGCCTGGCCATCATGGAAAGAAAAAAATGTAAAAAGAAAATAAAATACTTATATTGTTATATGTAGCCTGTGATTATACTATAAAGTTATTTTCCGTTTAACTTCACCAGTTTTAAATTTTTTTTAATTCAAAATCGCTTAATTTTCACATTTGCCGTTCAAATACTGAGAAGAGACTTGCGGTGAGTCACAGCCAGTTGAACCTCACCATGGATTGTGCAATGACTCGGCTAACTGCTGGCTGCTGTGCAGTGAGACCGTATTGCTATATGAATTATGTTATACATTTCCATAGTTTAGTTAGCTGAGGTATATAATGTACAGTGTATTTTGTCAACAACTGTATGTGTGTAACGTATTTCTTGTGCTGGGCAATCATAAAACGGCTGCGAAACACGTACTATGTGAGGCAACCTGTTCTCCGGCCTCCTGGTTGTAGAGGGCGCTAGTGATCCCAGAGATCATTCTTGCACTACTCAGCTAGGCCTGTATGGGGAAATCTGAAGCCGGTATGTTTTAAAGTTGTCGTATGTCTGCATATCGTAAAAACAACCGTCCAACATTTTACAACTAATTGTAAACTTATTGGTGCCGACCATCAAGGCTGAGTTGCGACGAAAGAGTGTGTCGATGTTGCGATATTAAGCCGAGTTGGTAAGTGAATTTGTTTGCTAATAGTAGCTACTAGCCGTACCCATGTATTTTTTATGGGCGGTTAGCATCAGGTTTTAATCCCGTTTCCTCCAATGTTTCTGATCAGATTGAATTTATATTTATGTTGAGTCTTTATTTTGGGTACAAAAATATGGTGACTGAGTATTGTGGCGTTTTAAGGCCATCTGCATTTTTTATGCTACAGTAAAGACAATGAATGAACACTGCCGCTGGAGCGCGGTTACACATGTCATAGTGACAACACTGTGTACTGTCGTGTTTGTTATTTGTACACATTGTGATTATTTAATATTGTTAATGTTAGCAGTATTATCGCCAATATTGATAATAATAAGTGTAATTGTTTTATACCATACTATACTAGCTAAAGTACCTGCTACATTAAGTTAAAGTACCAATGATTGTAACACACACACTAGGTTTGGTGAAATTTGTCCTCTGCATTTGACCCATTCCCTTGTTCACCCCCTGGGAGGTGAGGGGAGCAGTGAGCAGCAGCGGCCGGTAATCATTGTTGGTGATTTAACCCCAAATTCCAACCCTTGATGCTGAGTGAGCAGGGAAGAATGCTGGTATGAGTTTTTAAACATAACCCGTTAACTGCTGCAAATCTAATGGTGAATAAGATACTCTATAGGGTTCATATGTTTATAAATCTGCAGATGAAGTCAGTGCCTTACCAGCCATGAACCTCACCGCACGTCACTGCTAACAAACACTCGTAAACGTGTTAGCATATTAGCTAATGCTAACGACGTTGGCTGCATTACATTAACACGTACAAATAAGCATGAAAACACTCCGACAGACATCACACATGGGACTTTAGCTGTATTGTAAAACTTACAAACGTTTCCTGGAGTGATGAATGAAGAATCTAAATAGTAGAAATGCTATGGAGGCCTAAAAGCCGGAATGGCACTTTTACTTACGGTTCAAGGCTTTAAGGAATTCATGTTCACCCAGCAACACCTGCAGTGAGCAAAGTCGTCCAGAAGATGGCGCCATAGTACAAACAATAACGCACTTTGCATGTGTTTGATGTCGACTATTTACATTATGGCCGTCAGCGAAGACAAATCGACTGTTTTATTAACCCCAGGGTCCAAAGCGTAGGAAAAAAATAGTGGCTTATTGTCTGGAATGTACAGTGTGTTTGACAAAGAAACATTGTGTGCATCTCTTCCAGCAGAAGCTCAGGGTTTGATAGGCCTTCTTACGCACTTTAACAGCCCGTATAAAAAGTGAAGAATAAAAGTCAGTTAATGTATTTGCTAAAGTGCTAAACAGGCAAAAAGAAGTCAAAAGGAAGCCATGGAAGGAGGTTTATAAAGTGTGTTGTCACCATGGAAACCCTCTGCTGGCCTCAGATGCAGTTGCAGGACACATTGGCCTCGGCCTCGTCCACGTCCTCTCCGTACAAGGTGATGAGGCTAGGGTGGACCCTGAACGCACCACAGTTAGCATGATAACATCGAGGTGACATCATCATGTTTCGCACCTGATGACGACTTCATTGGCGATCTCCACCAGCTCCCCGTCAATGTTCCAGGGAAAGGTGGCGTCTGATTGGATGATGGGCGTCGTCTTCGAGTCCTCCTCGCTCTCGTCCTCGGGCGGTCGGGGGCGGAGCTTGACCGCTGACACGGTGTGCGTCTCCACGAAGGAGAAGTTGAACTGCGGAGACACAACAGGTGTATTGACGTGAGCGCCACTTCCGGTTTCCTTTCCCAGCTGTGACTATGCAAAGCTCCAACAGGGGGCAGCAGAGACCACTTTTTTTGTCTCCTCAAACTCTGAAGCCATCCATCCATTTTCTACCACTTATTCCCTTTGGGGTCGAGGGGGGCACTGGTGCCTATCTCAGCTACAATCGGGCGGGAGGCGGGGTAAACCCTGAACAAGTAGCCACCTCATCGCAGGGCACTCTGAAGCCAAACTGCAGTTTTTTTTTAAATAAGCATGAACCACGAGAATAATGAGCAGTTTTTAACCCAGTCAGGTTCTGGTTCTGGTTCGCTCTCTCGTCAGTCTGCTACAGCTGACGTGCAGGCAAACCAGGCCGGGAAGTGAGGATGTGGGTCAGTCAGCGAGTAAACACTCATATATTTAGAAAGTGGGTTAGTGTGCGTCCTCCTGGGCCAGAACGAGGCTAATCTGGTCTGGCGTGGACTTAAAGGGAGCAGGTCAAGAGTGATGTCCAGATCAACCAAACGGTTACCTGTCCACCGGAGGTGTTGTATCGTTTGAGGTGTTTGATGAACTCCGACCTGGACGTGTCGCCCACGGCAATCAACGCCGCGTTCCCATTGGCTAGTCTGCAGTAAACAGGAAGTAAACCAACATAATATATTACATGTTTACATTGGAAAGATTCTTGGATCATGTAGATTAGAATTAATTTATTAAGTAAATAAACTCAAAATGATTGTGTTTTTGGTTTTGAGGCAAAACAAATGTAGTTAATTACAACTTAAGCATTATATTTATCGAATACAGAGAATTTTGAGTGAATTCTAATTATTGTTATTAGGCACAGTATAATGCTACTTAAAGGCCTACTGAAATGAGATTGTCTTATTTAAACGGGGATAGCAGGTCCATTCTATGTGTCATACTTGATCATTTTGCGATATTGCCATATTTTTGTTCAAAGGATTTAGTAGAGAACATCGACGATAAAGTTCGCAACTTTTGGTTGCTAATAAAAAAGCCTTGCCTTTACCGGAAGTAACAGACGATGTGCGTATGACGTCACTGGTTGTAGGGCTCCTCACATCCTCACATTGTTTACAATGTGAGCCACCAGCAGTAAGAGCAATTTGGACCGAGAAAGCGACAATTTCCCCATTAATTTGAGCAAGGATGAAAGATTTGTGGAAGAGGATATTGATAATGAAGGACTAGAAAAAAATAAAAATAAATAAAGTTTTAAAAAAACACACAAAAAACAAGCGAGGGCAAGTGAGAACGATTCAGATGTTTTTAGACACATTTACTAGGATAATTCTGGAAAATCCCTTATCTGCTATTGTGTTGCTAGTGTTTTAGTGAGATTAAATAGTACCTGAAGTTGGAGGGGTGTGGCCACAGATGTCTTGACGCCAGAGCCTCTGAGGGAAGTCAGGCAGCTGCATGGACGGCGCAAGCTCCGCTGATCTCCGGCAAGAGGCGACTTTATACCACAATTTTCTCACTGAAAACTGCCGGTAGACATGTAATCGGATCCATGTTCGCTTGACCGCTCTGATCCATAGTAAAGCTTCACCTCCAGGCATTTTAAACAAGGAAACACCGTGTTTGTGTGGCTAAAGGCTAAAGCTTCCCACCTCCATCTTTCTACTTTGACTTTTCCATTATTTATTTAACAAATTGCAAAAGATTCAGCAACACAGATGTCCAGAATACTGTGTAATTATGCGATTAAAGCAGACTACTTATAGCTTGGATCGGGCTGGAAAATAATGTCTGCTACAACCCGAGACGTCAAATGCACGCATCATCATACGCGTCATCATACGGCGACGTTTTCAACACAACACTTCGCGGGAAATTTAAAATTGCAATTTAAGGCCGTATTGGCATGTGTTGCAATGTTAATATTTCATCATTGATATATAAACTATCAGACTGCGTGGTCGATAGTAGTGGGTTTCAGTAGGCCTTTAAGTAAACGTTAGCAAAATATTTTAAATAGCTTTTTAGCTAAATTTTTATGCTTGAACTTAAAAAACAAGATTTTGGATAGTTGGCGCCATCTTGGAAGTATGCTAATGTTAGCATGTTAACATTTTATGGTAGCTTCTTACTGAATTTTGTATGTTTAAACCTAGAAATGATAGTTTGTGATGTCAAGCAAGTATGCAATACTAAACATACGCTTGCACGTATGTTAACATGCTAACGTTTTTTGGTAGTGTCTCTTATATTAACATGTAACAATGGAATGCAAACAATTTATGCTAGCTCTTTATATAATTTTCTATGTTTACGCCCACAAATGTATGTATGTTTATGTATGTATGTATGTGGGTTGTGTTGTTATTCCTACTGCTTGTCGGCATGAGAGGCGAGCACGCTGACTACCGAGCTAAAAGCTTAACTTAATTGCCAGCATTGCGCTTGTAGTTTACCAATGTGCGTTACATGTACACCAAAGTATATATTTCATCTGTTCTCGTATCTTTAATTGTAAAACCACCAACTCTATACAGAGTACTTGTACCTTTAAATGAATGTACCTTTAAAGGGGAACATTATCACCAGACCTATGTAAGCGTTAATATATACCTTGAAATTGCAGAAAAAAGACCATATGTTTTTTTAACCGATTTCCGAACTCTAAAAGGGTGAATTTGGCGATTTAAACGCCTTTCAATTGATAGCCTGTCGAGCGATGACCTTTCACCCGTGACGTCACAACATGAAGCAATCCGCCATTTTCTCAATCTTATTACACGCACCAAGTCAAATCAGCTCTGTTATTTTCCGTTTTTTCGACTGTTGTGGATATCCTGGGACACTCAAAGCAAATGCATTTCCAACAATAAAGTCAACAAAATCTGCAATATTGGAATATAGATCACCATTGAATTTGCCCGAGTGCGAGCTATTCAAGGACGACGGCAGTCTCTTCCCGCAGACGAGTGAGTTAAATCCCCTGGATATGATTTATGCCACTTCTTTTTCTGTCTCATTTTGTCCACCAAACTTATAAGGTTGTGCATGAATGCACAAAGGTGAGTTTTGTTGATGTTATTGACTTATGTGGAGTGTGCTAATCAGACATATTTGGTCACGGCATGACTGCAAGCTAATCGATGCTAACATGCTATTTAGGCTAGCCGTATGTACATATTGCATCATTATGCCTCATTTATAGCTATATTTGCATCCAGCCTTCCCCTCCACCCACATGTAATGCCAAACAAACACATACCAATCGTTGGTTAGAAGGCGTTTGCCGAATTCGTCCTCGCTTCCTCCCGTGCCGCTGTCTGTCGTGATATGGCTCAATAGCTTCAGTTTGTTCTTCAATTTCGTTTTTGCTACCTGCCTCCATACTCCAACCATCCGTTTCAATACATGCGTAATCTGTTGAACCGCTTACGGCGATGAAATCCGAGTCTGAGTCCGAGCTAATATCACTATACCTTTCTGTGCTATCCACCATGTTTGTTTCTGTGTGATCATGCTGTGACGTCACAGGATAATGGACAGGTGGATATAATGACAGTTCAAATCGGGCACTTTGAAGCCGTTTTTCGGGATATTGAGTGATGGGTAAAATTTTGAGAAAAACTTTGAAAAATAAAATAAGCCACTGGGAACTGATTTTTATTGGTTTTAACCCTTCAGAAATTGTGATAATGTTCCCCTTTAATTTTAAAACCACACTAGTACACCAACTGTATACAGAGTACTTGTACCTTTACATTAAATTACCTTTAATTGTAAAACCACCAACTGTAAACCGAGTACTTGTACCTTTAAATGAATGTACCTTTAATTGTAAAACTACCATGTGTATACCGAGCACTTGTACCTTTTAATGAAAATACCTTCAATTGTAAAACCACACTAGTACACCAACTGTATACAGAGTACTTGTACCTTTAAATGAATGTACCTTTAATTGTAAAACCACACTAGTACACCAACTGTATAGAGTACTTGCACCTTTAAATTATTTAACCTTTAATTGTAAAACCACCAACTGTATACCGAGTACTTATACCATTAAATGAATATACCTTTAATTGTAAAACCACACTAGTACACTAATTGTATACTGAGTATTTATAGCTTTAAATGAATGTACCTTTAATTGTAAAACCCCCAACTGTGTGCAGAGTACTTGTAAGTTTAAATAAATGTTCCTTCATAGTAAAACCACACTAGTACCCCAACTGTATACAGAGTACTTGTACCTTTAAATTAATGTACCTTTAATTGTAAAACCACCAACTGTTTATTGAGTACTTGTACTTTTAAATTAATGTACCTTTACCTGTAAAACCACCAACTGTATACCAAGTACTTGTACCTTTAAATGAATGTACTTTTAATTGTAAAACCACAATAGTAAACCAACTGTATTCCAAGTACTTGTACCTTTAAATTAATTAATGAACCTTTAATTGTAAAACCACCAACTGTATTTATACATTTAAATGAATGTACCTTAAGCCACCAACTGTATACCGAGTACTTTACCTTTAAATGAATGTACCTTTATTTGTAAAACCACACTAGTATACCTAGTACGTGTACCTTTTAAATGGTGTACCAGTTCCCTTGCACCTTTGCCAGTCCTACCTAGTGTTAGGGGCCAGTCCTCTCGGGGTGTGAGGACTGAGACAGGGTATGGCCATGATGCTGATGCTCAGGTATGAACCCTGAATAGTGGTCCAGGACTCCGCCCCCTCTGCACATGCAAAGACGGCGCAGATAAAAAAAAAAACTGAATGGGCACAGAGTCTGCTCGACTCACCTGAGTCCCTACCCTGGTCCTGGACTGGGTCTTGGCCTCTGACAAAGACAACAATAGTAGTTTGTTTGTTTGTGTTTGTGAGTGAGTGAGTGAGTGAGTGAGTGAGTGAGTGAGTGAGTGAGTGAGTGTGTGTGTGTGTGTGTGTGTGTGTGTGTGTGTGTGTGTGTGTGTCTCACAGTTGCCCAGGCAGGTCGTGGTCTGCGTTGCTCACTAGAAAATTCAGCTGACAGTGGTCTGCTCTGTAAAACACAAACATGCTAGAACAAACAAAACAAATCTGCTCTGTAAGACACACAAACATGCTGGAACAAACGCGGTCCATTGTGGCTCCACCTTCCTGTGTCACCTGAGCCGGGCCAAGGTCTTGACCAGGGCGTACTCGTGTCGCCGCGACGACGGCATCCACCGCCTCTTCTCCGCCCGCGCCAGGCTCCGCCCACCAAAGCCGAACATGGCGGAGAAGCCGTAGCGCAGCAGCTGTCCCAGCGAGAAGAAGCTGCACATGTCCACTGGCTGCAGGTGACCTGTGGACACATGGCCGCCGTCACTGGCTCCGCCTTCTACAATATCATTGGCCCATAGAACTAGAGCATCAATAAAACATGTGTTTGATAATTGTACGTCGGAAGAACCCGGAAGTTGCCAAGTAGGGTTGGTTGCATGAACAAAGTGATCAGTGGGAGTGACACGCCAACAGCCAATCAGGTAACAATATCAGCTATCAAGGTTGGTTGATTGGAGTTTTTTTGAGAAGAGAAAGTCAAAATGAGGAAATGATAGATAAAACCGTACCAATGTGGTCTGTAAATGATGCAAGGCTGTGTTCGCCCTTAAAGCCGTGCACTAAACCTGCAGGAAACAGTTCTCAGGTTTCTCTATGTTTACATTTTCGCACTTTGCACTATTTTTGTACACTTAACGGTGTATGACCTGCTAGCCATGACTCTGCAACAATTCTTCTCAACAAAAGGAGAAATACAACCTTAGATTACTTGTCCAGGGTGAACCCCGCCTACCGCTTGAATGCAGCAGAGATAGGCTCCAGCGACCCCCCGCGACCCCAAAAAGGGACAAGCGGTAGAAATGGATGGATGGACAACCTTAGATTTAAAACATGTGTATGCACATTCAACACTTAAAACCTTTAGCATATCAGTAAATGGGATTCAATGATGGAGTGGATTAATCAAGTAAAACAAACAAAAGTATTAATATGATTCAGTTTAAGAAACGGTTCAAACACAAAGTACAAAGAAGAATTATCATATTTAACTTTTTTTTCAATTATCATTTCATTTATTTCACCATAAACTACTGTACCATTTATTTATGGGAACTTCAATTATTGTCTATATGTCAGGGTTCTCACCGACAGTTTGGTTATGTTTAGTTTTTCTTCTGTGTTTGGCTTATTTCCGGTCAGCGTTTTCCTGCACGTCTCCCTGAGCGCTTGTTTCCCTCACCTGTCCCTGATTGGCAGTCTGGCCCACCTGGTGGCCATTGCCAATCAGGCCACTATTTATACCTGCCTTTCCCTCCAGTCCGCGCTGGATTATTGTAGCTGTGTCGCTGTATCCTGATAGCTGTTCCCTGGTTCCTGTGCCTGTTTCCTGTCTCCTGGTTTGTGTTTTACCTGCATGTTTGGACATTAAATCATGTTTTCCTGCACCAATCCTGCCATCTCTGCATCTTGGGGTTTGTCACCACCAATACCTGACACTATATGTTTACATGTATAATATTAATGTATTTGTTTACTTATTGTATTTAATTAATGTACTCATGTATGTACCAGCTCAGTGGCCTTGTGGTTAGAGTATCTGCCCTGAAAATGGGAGTTTGTGAGTTCAAACCCCGGCCGAGTCATACCAAATCTATAAAAATTGGATCCATTACCTCCCTGCATGGTACTCAACGTCAATGATTGGAATTGGGGGTTAAATCACCAAATGATTCCTGAGCGCGGCCACCACTGCCGTTCACTGCTCCCCCCACCTCCCAGGGGGTAACCATGGGGATGGGTTAAATGCAAAGGACAAATTTCACCACACATAGCGTGTGTGACTAAAAGTGGTACTTTAACTTTTAATTATACACTGTTACAGAGAACAAAGAAATTGGATAAAACTGCTATGATATGAAAAAGGGGTAGGCTTAAATAAACTCTGCTTCTACCTACTCTTTTTCACACGTTCTGCAAAGAAACAACAGGAAATATCTGATTCATTGCATCGTAATCGTATTTTATTCATGTTCAAATTAAACTGAAACTAACACTTTATTAGGCATTTCTTACATAATCCTTATGTTTGCACCTTAATTTTAAGAGGTTACTGTTAAGTGTTTAATGTGATTTTACTATTTTGTGTACACTGTTTGTTTTCCATGCTTGTTGCCTCGGTAGCTGAGGGCATTATAATCAGAGGAAGTTTACATTTGAAATAAATGTATTTACATTCATTAAAACAATAATTATTGATATCGACCAATAAAAAACAATTATACTGTGATACAGTTTTCAGCCATATTGCCCAGCCGTAGTCAAAACACTATCTACTCTATATGTTGAAGAGCATTGCAGTAACCATGGCAACGGCAGCATCACCTGATCCAGGTATGTACACAACTTACTGTTTGCTTTGGTCTACTAATTAGTATCATTAGTTTGCCATCTGTTTCATGTCCCGCCATTCAAACACAGCGGTTGGCTGCCAGAAGGGAAGGGGAGGGGCTTCACAACTTAGTGAAGATTTGGGGTGAAACTGATCCTGTGGAAAGACATCTGTCTTTCCCCTGAGAGCCCGCCCCCCACTGAGCAGCAGCCAATCACAACGTCTTCAATTAAAAGAAGCGAGAAATTTGAAGAAAGCAAAAATTTGACTGAGTTAGGAAAACAAACTGGAGTGGGTCAAGGTAAGTTCTTGCCTCATCCCTCACTTAGAATGTGATGAAGAATGGTGTTTACTTGAGACGAAGACCTAATAAGTCCAAAATATGATTGAGTATTATCTGCTCACAGATGCTCTGATGGTTGTTGGAGCTCACTGCAGCTAGTTCTGGATAAATTAACCGACCCCCACTCCTTAATGCTTCAATAATGCGGTGGATTCTCACAGGAATGAGGCAAAGGTTCATTCAGACCCACAGAGCTCACCCAGGACGACGTGCATGGCTGCAGTTGCCGGGTCTCTCACCCCGTGAACAGAACACGACACCACGTCTGTGGAACCTGTTAGAACCGAGGACAAGGAGAATGTAGTCATACCGGTATAGTTTAGTGGATCTGGGTGGGTCCTGCACCTACTCTACCTGCAGGGATGATCCCCAGAGGCAGAAGAGCTCTCACTGGACTCTCAGGAGACCCGGCGTCCAGTTGGGCTCTCAGGACCAGAGCGTGGCAAAGTTCTGCGACGTAGCCGTCACCGCCGACGCACACCACCCTGACCCACACATGAACAATCATCAGAACATTTACTCTTTTTTTCTTTACCATTAAAGGGGCCATATTATGATTTTTTTTTACATACATATCATGGTGCTTCTTTGTTTAAAATGCTGCATAAATTACGTTTTACACACCATCTTCGAGCAATTATCTAGGCGCTCTTATTTACGTGCCTCCACTTCAACAGTGTCTTCTTCCCGCCATCTTTGTTGTAGTTTTTAGAGCTTCCATCGCCAGTCTACTGACAGGTACAACGTAGAACTATATACTACTTTGTATTAGAAACCGCAACTGCGGAGAATGTATGTGCATGTACGAGCCAGTCTGCCCTACAACAAGAGGATAGCAATAAAAGAAGGAGCTTATTGACACTTTGGGTAAATGTATACTAGGGTTGTACAGCATATCGGTACAATAAAATGTATCGTGGTACCAATTAATTAAAAAAGGTGCTGTACTACATTTGAAAAACATCGGTACTTTTTTTTGTCCATGCGCTGGCCGTTGGCACACAGGGGGGTATGTCACGAGTCAACATGAACACACGCACAGATCACTTCAAAACAGAAACAGTGTGGAGACAAAAGAGGGAGAATGGACGTATTTGGGCTATGAAACTAACAAAGTTGAAACTATAAACACAGAAACGCCGCTCTTCAAGCGGTGTGTTAGCTAGTTAGCATTAGCTAGCTAATAGAAGCTAGCTTTTAGTACCTAACTAGTAATAGCTATCAAGTAGTAGGTAGCTAGTAGTAGGTAGCGAGTAGAGGGCTAGCGATTATTATCAAGCTGGTTGTAGCTAGCTAGTAGCAAGCTAGCAACTAACGCCTGTCCATACAGTGTTTTCCCTACTTCTAAAGTAATGGCAACAAATAAAGTATGTTTTTTTTTACAAGTATCATCCCTGCAGGATGAGAAATAGCGTAACATGCTTCACTCCACATAACAGCTATCTGCTAACAGCAGGCTATCGCTCCTGAATGTAAACAATGGCTGGATCTATACAAACATCAACTGTAACGACAAGGAATACAAGAGCCATATCTATTAGATACTACAATAATTGCATCTAAATTATTTATTATCACAAAATAACTTTTGTGTTTATTTGTTGCTTATAAATCCATGAAATATGTCCCTGGACACAGGAGGACTTTAAAGGAGCCATATGTAATAATGTCATGTCAAGTCATCATTAAATGGCCATGACATGTCAAAAGGCTTTCAAAAATCATGTTGTTTTCCAATACCTCTATAAGTGATAACTCTAGTTCATATGCTCATTTCAAAATTAGATTTACAGCCCCGAAATATTGTTATTATTTTCATTTTGATGGCCCGCCCTCCACCATTTGACCAATTAGAAAGTCTATGAGTGTGTCACATCCAGTTTGCCAGCTATGCACCACCATCTTTGTCTGGCTACTGCCATTAGTCTAGTCTTAGAATTAGATTGGTCAGATTGAGTCTTAGACTTAGATCGGTCACATCTCGTTTTAGATTGGTCACATCTAGTCTTAGATTGGTCAAAGCGAGTCTTACACTTTGATTGGTCAGATCTAGTTTTGTACTTACATTGGTCAGATGTAGTCTAGCGGCTGATGCCAAGACCCCAAATATTTATACTCAAAACCAAGAGAGTGTGCCTGGGCAAGAATGGTTTTGCGCTATTGACTACTACCAGTCCAAAATGGTCTGAATCCCCCACGTAAGCATTCCATTCAGTTGTAAACAAATGGCACATATAGCATTCTGGTCACCTTCTGTGAGCAGAATGTTTCTAACTCCTGTTATTTGTTGGAGGCTAAATTGCAGAGTCTTTTAGGAATGGTTGAAAGGACAGTGTTTTATGTGGGAGAAAGATGGTGTCGCAGATCACCTCCTCTTTTCGGGGATAGTTTTTCAACGTTCCCTTACTCCTCTTTCATACCATTCGTCCTCCCGGTCCACAATACGTATTGTATCCATTCCACCATACCCTCAAAGGAGTGCTGTTCTCCTTAGGGTGCAGGTAGACAGCTGAGTCTGGACCTGAAGAGTTTGTCCGTTTATGCTGTGCAATGCATCGGCTTAGTGGTTATTTTGTTCCCCCAATATATGAATCAGTGCATTCATCATTACACTGGATAGCATACACCAGATTGTTTTTTGTGGGTGTAGGGTGTCCTGTCTCAATGATGCACCAGTCTTTGTCTCAGGGTGTTGCCTGGTTTAGGTGTTCTGAGATGTTGTGTTGGTTCAAAGTTCTTCTGAGTTTCTCACATACACCTGATACATATGGGATGACAATATTTTCCTCCTCATCCACTCTGTTCTTGTTATTTCTGGAAGTGGATGCACTTGTCAGTAACGACCAGCTGGGGTGACCACAGGTTTTGGACTGGTAGGATCAATATCAGCGATCGATTAAATGCCCTGAGATGACGATGACCCGGATGAACGAGAACATTCACAGACATATAGAAATATATTTTGGTATCGGCACAACCCTAATTTCTACCATATATGGATAAGCCACTAATGTCTACACAGGCAAAAAAACGTCACAAATTGGGCTAATTCCAAACAGCTCGTTTCTCAGAAGCATGAAAGAAAATATGAATATTTTATTATTTATAAATATTCCCGCTCCATGGTTTGATTTCACATTTTTTGGGACTTATGCAGATCCAAAATACACAAATGCAGGGACTAATTGGTAAAAACAGTTGGTTTTGCATAATAGGCCCACTTTAATGGAAAACCACAATCAATTCTTGGAACTGTTATCATTTTGTGTTTGTTTGACAACTGCAACACATGCGCACACAGACACACACACGCACACAGCTTCCCATCCGGTCTAGGTTTTTTTCCTGGAGCCGCAGTCTAATCTAATGTAGTTTTACGATAATCCTTACTTCAACACACACGCTAAGTAGCTACCTTAGCAATGCTAAGCTAATCTTCTCTAGGCGCAGTAAGCCATTGAGGCCTGAGTACAAAAGCTGATTACACAGACGCACGCGCACACACACACATTATTTTTAACCACATTTTCATTCTACACCTTTTTCATTTCAAAATGTGATTCATTTATGGACACTGGACTCTGATTGGTCAACTTCAAAAACGAAATGATGATGTCATAGCGAGTGATCTGTGAAGGAAACACTAACCCGTCAAATTCATCCAGCTGGAGCTCTTTCATCACAAAGAGGGCGTGGCCCCGCCTGTCTGTCACTGCACATGCAGGTGGAGAGACAGGTAGGAGGGACAGACAGGTGGACAGATGGAGAGACAGAAAGTGAACAACGGTGCTCGTGTGTGTGTGCGTACACTGAATGTGACAACAGAGATTACACCATCTGCTAAAGAGAAGGAGCGGAAGGACGCAGAGGAGGGGAGGATTAGGCAAGAGAGGAGGCAAGGGAAGGATGGAGGAGGAGAGGGAAGGAGAAGATGCGGGAGGAGAAGACTTTATGGCAACAGATGGGCGATGCTCCGCCTCCTGTATCATGTTACCTAGCAACCAGAGACTACCATTAACGCTGACCTTTGGACCCACACACACACACACACACACACACGCACAAACACTGACCAGTGATGTCCGTGCGTACGTCAGCCATCTTGAAGAGCGGCGCCACATGTTCTCTGTAGATGTGGACAGCCTCCTTCTTGTGACTGCTCGGGTTGATGAACACCTTCACACACCTGGGACGATTGCTGAAGCCTGCACACACACACACACACAATCTTGTTATGTATCTTGTTATCATCATGTTGTCATCAAGTATGGAGGTTTATTTGTGTCTTTATTACAAAAGCTTTTTTGTAAAGCTAAATATTTCACGTTTTAATTTTGTGAACTTAATTTTTTTTTTTTTACATCCAATTATGCCGACCATTTAATTGAAAATATATATACCGTATTTCCTTGAATTACCACAGGGCATTAAGTATGCGCCTGCCTTGAATTACTGCCGGGTCAAACTCGCTTCCCAAAAAAATTAGCGCATGCTTAGTATTACCGCCTGGTCAAACTTGTGACGTCACGAGTGACACTTCCCCTATCATCATTTTCAAAATGGAGGGGGCTGATTTCAATATCGGTAATTTGAAATCGCATAAAGTGAAGAAAATTAAGTGCTATTCAGTAGGATTTAAGGTCCAAGCTTACATCACACTCAAATTTTTACTGCATACCTTTGGTAAGTGCCGGAGTGAGAAGATGTTTTAAAATAATTAGCGCATGCTTACTTTTACCGAATGCCTTTGGTAAGCGCAGGAGTGAGAAGAGTTATTAAATTAATTAGCGCCCCAGCGGCAATTCAAGGAAATACGGTATTTTATATATATATATATATATATATATATATATATATATATATATATATATATATATATATATATATATATATATATATATATATATTTGTTTATATTTATATATTTTTTTAATGTAGTGTTTAAAAATTCAGTGTCAAAAAATGTATTATAAAAAATGTTGTGCTAATAAATACAGTGTCGAAAAATTATATGCTTCAAAAAGCAAAACGCACTTCCAGTAAAAAAAAAAGGCTGAAGCAATCGATCCTATCTCAGGCCGGGTTGAAATGTTGATTATGTTGCACTATACCAAGGTAGCCCACTTAACTGCTTTTTTTTTTTTCCTGTTTTGCAAGACCCGTGTTACGTGACCTCATACTTGACACCTCATTGGCTGGTTCTGAGACAGGATCGATTGCTTTAATCTTAATTTACCGGAAGTGACTCTTGCTTTTTGAAACAGCAAATTTTTATGCACTGATTTTTATTTTTTTTTACACTGAATTTTAAAATCATTGAATGTTCTTTCAATCCATCCATCCATCCATCCATCCATCCATCCATCCATCCATCCATCCATCCATCCATCCATTTTCTACCGCTTGTCCCTTTCGGGGTCATGGTGGGTGCTGGGGCCTAGCTCAGCTGTTCTTTCAATGAAATTGTCAAATTTAAACGCAAAAAAATCAGTGACACAAATTTTGTGTCAAAAAAGCTTTCGTAATAAAGACACAAATTAACCTCCTTATCAAGCGCCCCACGGATGATAACATCATTGAATCATCTCTACTGCAGCTGTGTGAGCGGCGGCCATGTTGGTACAGGCAAGTCCTGAGAGACATCGAATTGTAAACATTGAAAGGATACATTCTAAAAAAAAAAATTTCAAGAGCACTGAAACATTGTTTTTATATAACTTGAATTTTCACTAAAATTACAAAAATATAATTAACCTGATAGATTTCAACCCACTAGTTTTTAGAAGGGCTGTGAAACCTTTGGCACCACATGATTCAATTAAATTCTTGGCAGTAACGATTTGATTCAGAATCGATTCAAAATCAACACTGTTTTAATAACATTGGGTGCCAGTTCTATGATTAACTACACTCCTCCATAAACTAAATAAACATCTCTGACCAGTTTCTATATTACTTCAAAGATAACTGGTTTTGGTTGATAAAATTCTACCCAAACATTTTATAAAGTCAAATAAGGCAACTACAGAAGTATCCAAAACTTCTCTTTTCTAAAGTAAATATGTAAAGCAGATGTAGATCATCTACATTAACAATATGATTGGTTGGACGGAACAAATTAAAACAACAACAAAAATGTTTTTAAAACGATTTTGTATTTTTTTTTACTGATTAAGAATCGTTACAAATGAGAAACGCGATTAATTCAAAAACCAAAACATTTTTTGACACCCCTATTTTTGGTTATGTGGACAACCGCTTACATTGTTAAATATATTTTTGGGACCAGCTTGTGCTTATAAAGGTTAAGGTGTGTGTGTGTGTTTGTGTGTGTGTGTGTGTGTGTGTGTGTGTGTGTGTGTGTAGTATTGATCTGCGCTGGTCTACTGGGATCCGTAATGTGGCCTCTAAATCTGCTCATGATGAGTGCGCGCACACACGCACACACACGCACAGCATCTCCATTATCCAACTCATTGCTATAATCTGCTCCCAAAAGGCCGTGACCTCGCCCCGTTAATGACCTCCCGCACACACACATAGCTCCCCTTGTCACCCCCCACACCCTCACAAGGACCCATCCTGAATTAAGATGAGACTGACTGGCGCCCCCTGTGGTCTCTGTGGATGGTGCCAGCCACACAGCCACAGCCACAGCCACACACACACACACACACACACACAACCTTTGAAAGGAACCTTCACTTCGACTACTGAGAAAACAAAAAACATAATGTGCTGGCGTGCATTTCTCCACCAAAGCACTAGGGGCAGTGTTGAACAGTAGTTATGTGTGTTTCCATTGCAATCAGCACCCAGCCAAAAAGTAATTCTGGATGGTTTCTTCCATCTTTGCCCGCGCCATCGTGTCCAGAGACGGTTGGAGTCAATGATGTTGACGACAACAGTGAAGATCAAGTTTCCGCTCCTCAGCCTTCACGGGCGGCAGTAGGTTGTCATGGCAACGCTGCATCGCCATGGTAAACAATCCCTGACTGATGTCAACAACTTTGATTTCATGCATGCGAGGAGTCCAGAGAGCCCAGGTATCAACTTCCTGTTAGGAAACATTCAAACCTCTCTGCTCAAAGACTAATAATCTGTTCTCGGGTCGACTGTGGCCACCAAACATGGCACGACAGAAAACGAATATTAAATGTAGAAATTAGCGTATTTTCTTTTGGCACACAAGTCTTGTGTCGCTATGGAGATTTGCACTTTGCCAGCTGTAAATGACGTTACGCTGTATTGAAAAAAATCTGTTTTTGAATGCCCATACCTGCTATTTGGGAAGGTAGAAAGTCTTAAATGGTTCAGCGGGAAGGTCTTAATGAAAGCTAATGTCAGCTGGCTGACTTTCTTAACGTGTCAACAGGGAGAATGATGTGGGCGGAGCCACGCCGTTGTGTCGCGTACATTGAGTGGCGCTGCTGCATGGAAAGCAGTCGGCCCTTTTGTCACACTGACCGCCATTCTGCAGCTGCGCAATCGGGGGGCTGGTCTGCGCGGCGGCGACGGCAGCGGTGCCACACAACGCCACAAAAAAAGTTTTTTAAGCTGACCCCCGGCTGGAAAATTGGCTTAACGTGCACACGGCGGCCGCAAAGGTGAACGCGCTTACAATGAGCGCCGCCGTTTGACGTGCACTGTGACCACGGAGCTGACACGCGACCTGTCGTCCATTCATTTCGTGTGTGTGTGTGTGTAATCTGCTGTGATTGACAGACAGGTGAACACAGCTAACTTGTTACCATGGTGACCTCAATTGCTCTCGCACAGAGGACGCCAAAGTGCCACACGTTCAATATCTACGCGGCTGTCTGGCTCCACCCACTGCAACGACACCGCATACCCACATTAATTACGCCACTACTCTTTCTGTCTTCCAAAAATAACTACCGTCTGTTGGCGAGTGGCTAACCACTAACAAGTGCATGTTGATACGCGTGTTCATGAAGACTCAGCTAATCTCGCTCTCAGACGTGATTCAACATGCTGACGTGTGTGTGTGTGTGTGTGTGCGGATTAGCATGGATTAACAGATTAGCTAGTCTGTATTACTCACTCAACAAAATTGTCAAACGCAACACAAAGCAAACTAGTCCAGTCCCGTCAAAAGAGTGAGCTCAAGTAAAATAGGCATATATTATATTGATTTGATTCAGCATCAAAAAAGTAACAATGCTATAATTTTGTCGCATCAAAGCAACATTAGTCCACAAATTTAAGATAATAGTTCTACAAAAAAGCAATATTTTGGTGGTAAAATGCTGTATTAAAGTAGCAGGACAGTGGAAAAACAAGTTGCCTTTACGTTGAAGCTGTTATTGATTGATTGATTGATTGATTGATTGATTGATTGATTGATTGATTGATTGATTTAAACTTTTATTAGTACAATGCACAGTACGGTTCATACTCTGTACAATTGACCACTAAATGGTAACACCCGAATACGTTTTTCAACTTGTCCACGTAAAACAATTCATGGTACATTATCATATATATCTGATTTTTGACACAAAAAGACTTACAAGGTTTGCAAATAAATCAATATGATCAAAATAGTATCAATCTCACAGAGATTTTCGAGCTATTTTGAGAGATTATGAGGACGGCAGTCACGTGATGTAGAGGTGGAACCACAGATCTCTTCACCATCAACAACAATTCTAATCATGCAGAGTGCCAAAAACGATTACTTTGGGAACAATTATGATTCAGAAACTTATATTTTTGAGCCCGAACACAAAGAGGACTAGCAATAAGTTTTAGAAGCCTAGTGGTGGACGCCGTTCCTTTGTGACTCTATTAGCATTACCAGCATTGCTAGGTGCTAAACATACAAACTAATAGGGGTGTAACGGTACACAAAAATTTCGGTTCGGTACGTACCTTGGTTTAGAGGTCAAGGTTCGGTTCATTTTCGGTACAGTAAGAAAACAACAAAATATTAATTTTTGGGTTATCTATTTCCCGAATTTGTAAACAATGGCTTTATCCTTTTAACATTGGGAACACTATAATAAGTAGTGGTTTGTGCAGCCCTTTGAGACACTAGTGATTTAGGGCTATATAAGTAAACATTGATTGATTGATTGAATAATTCTGCCCATGTTAATCAACATTAAACGGCCTCAAATTGTTGCTCAGATGAAATAAAATGACAAAACTTTTCTTCTACATATAAAAAGTGCAACATTAAACAGTTTCAAGTCAATTCATCATGCTTAATTTATCACAGCATTTGGGAAGCCTGTAGTTGATTTTTATTATGTCAATGTTATATTTTTATCAACATGTGATAGCAGGGACACTGCCATTCAAAGCTTTTTTGTCCGTAAAACACACACACACGCACGCACGCACGCACACACACACACACACACACACACACACTGCAAAGTGAGCTAACGTTACGCTAAAAGCTAATTAGCCTTCACCTCAAACCAGAACTGCAAGCGAGCTGAGCTGCAGTTTAAGTTTCTAGAAGGTAAACGGGCTTGCCATGAATTGATTAACGTGGACCCCGACTTAAACAAGTTGAAAAACGTATTCGGGTGTTACCATTTAGTGGTCAATTGTACGGAATATGTACTGAACTGTGCAATCTACTAAGAAAAGTTTCAATCAATCAATCAAAACTCATAGTGATGTTAGTAGTAGTTGACTGGGAGGTGTTTATTATCATTTGGGGACAATACGCTGCCTTATGCTCACCTGCTAAACACCTATCTGCTCGACGCTGAAGCATTTACTACATGTGCTCCGAATACACACAGCTGATTGGCTGTTACCGCTCTGAATACGCACTGCTAATTGGCTGTTACCACTATATACGTAACCAATCAGATGGTTGTGTGGGTGGGACAATGCTGGGTGCTGAGACAGAGGCAGAAGAAGCAAAGCAGCTTCTTAAGACTTTAGCTTAGAAACTCGTTCGGTACACCCACGTACCGAACCGAAACCCTCGTACCGAAATGGTTCAATACAAATACACGTACCGTTACACCCCTACAAACTAACCATAATAAACCACAGTAAACAAACACTCTGTATTATCAAATTGTATTATTTTCACAATCACTGGGATGCTGACCGACGGAATGCTCACATTATTCTGTTTAGATGAAGAATCAATTGCAATCCTCATCAAGGGTTAAAAACAAGCATTTTTTCACGACATCTCGGGGACATGAAAGTGGACCAACCTGTCGGTTCATGGCCACATTTGTCTACTACCAAGTGAGAGATGCATGAATTATAATCTATAATTTACTTTTAGCAAATTTGAGACGAAGCAGAAGTTAGTGTGTCAACAATAGCTGTGTAAGGTAGCATTAGCTCACTGCTATCAATGTGCCGCTAAAATAGTCTGTCTGCTTTAGCACTTATAATAAATATATCACTCATATTTGGTTAATTTTCAGGTCACAAAATGTAAATAGAATATTGTTGGCAGTTTCTGGATGTTTTTAGATAGTATAACAAACACAATAGAGTACCCTTCATCTGTTGACTCAATTGTTAGATATTTATTTACCATTTAGAATGCATAAAACATATGTATTCTTGTCTTACATAAGGATTGTGAACGATAAACACCACATCTCTTTAAAATGTTTGCGTATTTCCAGTATGACTTATCAATAAAATGGTCAGAGGACAGAAGCGTTACTCCAGTGACGTAGAATCAACGGAAATTGCCAAAGGTATTACGGGCGGAATATTCAAAATGGCCGGCTGAATTTGTGGCATTTTGACATGTTTAGACAGTATTTTCAAATACTTTGCAGATTGTAAATACAATTGGATATGGTTGAATGGATACAATGAAACACAATTAAGCATATAAATTAAAAAAAAAAATCCACTCTACTGCTGCTTTAAGTCATGAAAAGGCTATATTTGGGTATATAAAAACTGTATTTTGCCATGAAATGCAATATTTTGCAAACAAATTGGTACATTTTCTTTAAAGAGGCACACAAAGGTTGTAAATTGCCTTGAAAACACCTTATTTGGTCCTAATTATATACATCCTCCTCCCCCAAAAAAGGCTATATTTTGCAGTTTAAATGCTGTATTAAGTCATAAAAAGGCTATACGACGGTTATGTAAACACAACTTTTTCACTTCCAATACCAGTTTTGGAGCCTCTATTCAGTTAAGCTCATGACTCAGTAAATTGAATGTTGTGGACCCGATTGTTACTGGATACGTTCTAATATGCCTTGACATTGTATGTGTAAGTAATAGGTCACTATGAGTATTTGATACTTGTTTATATAGAAAAATGTGCTGTTTTACACTGCAATATTGTACAATTATTATTACGTATGCCTAGCCTGCGTGCAATTGTGTGCTTAGCTGTTGTGTAGCTGCTAGCCTTCTAGTAGCCATACCTACTATGTTAACCTTTTGTGAAAATGACTTGACTAAATTAGAAGAAAATTAATGTGGTTGGAGAGACAACAAGTGAATAAAAAACGAAAATCAAAACACACGTCTAGAAATACATATAAATTCGGGACACTCCTCATAAATACTGTAGTTTGCCATGAAAATACATAACTTTGCAAATAAAATGAGAGCTTGTTAGAATGGCACAGAAATGTTGTCAAAACACAATATCAGACCATAAAAATAAATAAATTTAATATTTGTAAATGGTTATTAAAACACAATATCAGACCATAAAAATTTAATAAATATATATGTGTATAAGGTCATTAAATCTCAATATCAGGCCATAAAAATAAAATAAATATATATATTTGTATATGGTCATTAAAACACAATATCAGACCATAATAAGAATAAATATATATTTGTATATGTGCCATTAAAATGCATTAGCAGGTGAAGGAAAAAGTACTCCCAAAGGCGCCATCAAACTTGTGTTTTTGAAACCTTAGTACGTGTTACCTGCCAGCAGCTCCCTCAAGGTGTTGTACCAGGTGTGTGTGTGTTCTGAGGAGGCGTTGTGAAGGTGCAGCGTTTCCTCCTCCAACTTCCTCCCCCTCCGCTTGCAGTAAAACAAGGCCACGCCCAGCACAGGCCCGCCACAGCGCTGGCCGGCCGCTCGCCGACGCTTCACCTTCACTGCGAAGACGTCGCGCAGCATCAGCACACCTGGGGGAGGCGGGCACGCCTCACCTGCGCAGGAAGAATCACACCCGATTGGACACTTTGTACATCATATGACATAAATCACTGCTATCTTATTTAAAGGTAAACAAACACACTGCCAATTTGTCTAAATGGCAAACCCATTTATTCAGTATATTTATATACAGTATATATATATATACATATATATATATATATATATATATATATATATATATATATATATATATAAACACACACCATATGTAGTCATTTAATTAGATCATTATGTTGATGCCGGTGCTGATTCATCGAGGCTCATATTACATAACACATTAGCTGCTAGACCAGACACAAATGTAATAATCCGAATATATATGATGCACCTGTCAATCAATCTTAAAATGGGATTTGTCCCCGTCAGACTAATCATCCAATCTTGTGAGTTACATAACATACAGTATACCAGTGTGTGAGTATATGTACAAAACCCTAAACCAGTGAAGTTGGCACATTGTGTAAATGGTGAATGAAAACAGAATACAATGATTTGCAAATCATTTTCAACTTATATGCATTTGAATAGACTGCAAAGACAAGATACTTAAGGTTCGAACTGGTAAACTTTGTTATTTTTTGCAAATATTAGCTCATTTGGAACTTGATGCCTTCATCATGTTTCAAAAAAGCTGGCACAAGTGGCAAAAAGACTGAGAAAGTTGAGGAATGCTCATCAGACACTTATTTGCAACATCCCACAGGTGAACAGGCAAATTGGGAACAGGTGGGTGCCATGATTGGGTAAAAAAGAAGCTTCCATGAAATGCTGAGTCATTCACAAACATGGATGGGGCGAGGGTCACCACCTTGTGAACAAATACGTCAGCAAATTGTCCAACAGTTTAAGAACAACATTTCTCAACGTGATATTGCAAGGAATTTAGGGATTTCACCATCTATGGTCGGTGATATCATCAAAAGGTCTCCCGTTAAAAATGTTTGGCGCATTATGAAGTCTAAAATACCACAACGGAGACCCCGGACTGTTGAACAACTTAAACTGCACACCAAGCAAGAATGGGAAATAATTTCGCCTGAAAAGCGGTTTTTATTTACCATTTACACAACGTGCAAACTTCACTGGTTTTGTGTATGTACACACATATATATATATATATATATATATATATACATATGCGATGAGGTGACGACTTGTCCAGGGTGTACGCCGCCTTCCGCCCGATTGTAGCTGAGATAGGCGTCAGCTTCCCCCGCGACCCCAAAAGGGAATGAGCGGCAGATAATGGATGGATGGATATATATACACACACACATTTTTTCCCATTTATTGATAAATGTTTGCTATTTTCTATGTATTAGTTCAATCAAATGTTTTTTATAACTTATGTACGGATATGTCACTGTTCTTTCCCCACAGTGGCCTGAGACTGTACTACATCAACCATTTGTGACATGACATATATTAAACACGTGAAATGTAATTAAATGCAAAGAAAGTGATTTCATTGAGACACACAGCTTGTCCATCCTCCCCTCTACGTCAACTTGATTTCAACTGACAGCACACGCACACGCACACACACACAAACGCACACGCACACACAAACACAAACACACACACACACACACACACACACACACACGCCCGTAGCATGTTGCTGCTTCCAGATGGAGTTGAATCCACCGCTGTGCCCTCGCTACAGACACACACATGAAATATTAGCAAACGTTACTGTTCCCGTATTATTACGAGTTGTGTACCTAATAAAGTGTTCAGTGAGTGAACAAACTACGACATCATTGAGGCCTAGTTCACTAATGATAGTGTCATCTTGGACATTCTAGAAGCAGGCAAACAACATGTCCTGCAGCAAAAAGACTGGAAGAAGTCTTCATAAACAACACACACACACACGCACACACACACACACACAAACAGCATGCTAACTGTGTGTACGTGTGTTAATCTGCTCACATTGAGAGAATGTAATAACCCCCCACGGACACGACCAACTGCTCACTACTACTGCCAACACACACACACACTTCATGACATTAGGCTTGGATGGAATACAGCTAAACAGATTGTGTGTGTGTGTGTGTGTGTGTGTGTGTGTGTGTGTGTGTGTGTGTGTGTGTGTGTGTGTGTGACACACACACACACACACACACACACACACAGTGTATTTACACCTTCATTTGTGTGAAAACAACATTTACACCATGGAACCAAAACAAAACCAGTAACTAATGCCTTGTTAGTTGCCACTGACTCCCTCATACTAATACTACATCATTTATTATATTATTTATTAATTAATTAATTGATACTACATCATTAGAGCTGTATGACTACCTTCTGTAATCAGTTACTACCTACTACTACCACCTGCATACGACTTGATACTACATGCTACTACCACCTGTATACGACCGGATACTACATACTACTACCACCTGTATACGACCTGATATTACATGCTACCACCGCCTGTATACTACCTGTTACTACATGCTACTACCACCCGTATACTACCGGATACTATCACCTGTATACTCCCTGATAGTACATGCTACTACCACATGTATACCACATGGTACTACATGCAAATACCACCTGTATGCTACCTAACACCACATGTTACTCCTACCTGTATACTACCTGATACTACATGCTACTACCACCTGTATACTACCTGATACTACATGGTACTACCACCTGTACACTACCTAATACTACATGCTACTACCACCTGTATGCTACCTGATACCACATGCTACTACCACCTGTACACTACCTCATACTACATGTTACTACCACCTGTATACTACTTGATATTACATGCTACTACTACCTGTATACTACCTGATACTACATGCTACTACCACCAGTATGCTACCTGATACTACATGCTACTAACACCGGTATACTACCTGATACCACATGCCATGTAAAATCGCTAATGCTAATCTGTAGCATGTTTATGGCAAATCTCATATCGATTAGCATCAAGTTAGCACATTTTGAGAAGTACAGCCTTACTTTTGACCTATTATGTCAATTTGTGTTTGTCCCTTAGCGTTGTCATCTGGTTCAGTCTCTGCTTTCTGTTCCCGCGGGACTCAAACTTAGGTCCCCGGCATGAGAGACGAGCATGCTAGCTACCGAACTAAAAGCCCAGGCTATAAACCCGGTAGTTGGCAACCTGGCCTGCGTTACATTAGCAGGGACGCCCTGTGTATTGAGCTAAATTGGTTTGCACGTATATTGACTGTTAACAATACAGCAGGCTGCTTTCTACATATCCAAATAAAAGAGCAGTGGCAGGTCAATTGTCAGTGACACCGCCTGACATCATCAAACGTGCTGACTCGGCAGCATTGCCAAGTTCGCTTGTATAGCGACTTTTTGTACCCGAAAGTTGTTCGCAAATCTTTTGAGGCGCAGTTTGCAGTTTTTCGGGGGAGTGTTTTTGAACACGTAGATGCTTATTTGGGCTTGCTTTTTTTTTGTCTCTGTGGTAGTTTGTGCTTTTTCTAAACTCAGCAGTACACAGGGGTTCTGCGCCGTTCCTCTCAAAGTGTCTGTAGATCCTGCTCAATATGTTACGCTGCAAAAAAAATTATCACAGTCTTGCTTCTTGTTTACGAATGTCACTTATCAAAATGAAGTTTGGAGCTGAACATAAAGATGGCAAATGAGTCGAAAACACTACATGCATGTTCATCCAATCCACATTCAGTATAAAGAGGATTTCACGCTGCTAATTTTGTTTTTCTAAGGAATAAAGTTCCTGTTTACATTTGGAAATCTTTGAGGAAGATTTTTGACCAACACTTTGGTCTAACTCCATACAGTTTCTAAGGAGCATTGTATGTTAAGTGGATTTCTTTCACCCAAACCATGAACACACGACCCGTGTGTGAGCGCGCCCAATAGTTTCAATTACAGCACCAGCTGCCGGCACATTCCGTCCAGATGTCCATCACCGTGACAACTGACCTGTGGGGCTCTCGGGCGTGATGGGAGTCCAAGTCAGCGTGGTGCTGGTGAGCAGGACGTCGTGGCTTTTCTTGCCCACCTTGAAAATACCGTGCAGCAACACACACTCGCTGACAGACACACACACACACAGACACACACACACACACGCGTTCATATCACAGTTAAAGGCCTACTGAAACCCACTACTACCGACCACGCAGTCTGATAGTTTATATATCAATGATGAAATATTAACGTTGCAACACATGCCAATATCGCTTTTTTAGTTTACTAAATTGCAATTTTAAATTTCCCGCAAGTTTCTTGTTGAAAATGTCGCGGAATGATCACGCGTACGCGTGACGTCACAGACTGTCAGGAAATATTAGCAGCTGCACCACTCGCGGCTAAAAGTCGTCTGCTTTAATCGCATAATTACACAGTATTTTGGACATCTGTGTTGCTGAATCTTTTCCAATTTATTCATTTAATAATTGGAGACTATAAAAAACAATGCTGTTGGTGGAAAGCGGTGGATTGCAGCTGTCTTTAGCACCGAGACACAGCCGATGTTTCTTTGTTTGTTGTGAAGCGGAGCGGTCAAGCGAACATGTTTTCTCTACGTCAACCAGCATGTTTTTGGATGGGGAAATTGTGATATATATCTTACCGGAGAAATCATTGGAATATTCGTCGTCCTGCAGCAGCGGCAGCTGTGGGCTTGGCTCCTCGGCTTCTCTCTGAGACATTTCGTGTTCACCGCAGCCATCCGACCTCGAGGTGTGCCTTTACAATCTTTAAAATCTCACTAAAACACTATTAAAACAATAAGCAGATAAGGGATCTTCCAGAATTATCCTAGTAAATGTGTCTAATTACATCTGAAACGCTCACACTGCCGCCGCCCGGAGCTGTTGCTTTCATTTTTTTATTTTTTATTTTTTTTATATTCCTTCACTATCAATATCCTAATTCACGAATCTTTCATCCTCGCTCAAATTAATGGGGAAATTGTCGCTTTCTCGGTCCGAATTGCTCTTACTGCTGGTGGCTCCCATTAAAAACAATCGGAACATGTGTGGAGCCCTGCAACTCGTGACGTCACGCGCTCATACTTCCGGTACATGCAGGGCTTTTCTATTAACGACCAAAAGTTGCGAACTTTATCGTCGATGTTCTCTAATAAATCCTTTCAGCAAAAATATGGCAATATCACGAAATGATCAAGTATGACACATAGAATGGACATGCTATTCACGTTTAAATAAGAAAAACTCATTTCAGTAGGCCTTTAAAAGGGAACATTCTGAGAACATGAATGAAAAGTTCCATGAATAACTAATCATAATAACTAATTGTTCACTAAAATAGGATTATTTCCTCATATCAGTCTCAGTTTTTAGGTGACGTCGTCACGCCGCTCACCTGCTCTTCACTTCCGGCTTCTGCTCCTCACCGTCATCCTCCTCCTTCGTCGCCAAGTGAAGTTTCTCCTTCTTCTTGGTCCTCTTTTTCTCCTTCTTTTTCGTCCTCTCCTCGTTAAGCTCCTCCTCGCAGGCAGACATGTTAACAAAGTTAAAAAAAGACAAGCGAGCAAACAAACAAACAAACAAACACAACTCGACGTGTGTACGAGTCCAGGTCCGCGCGCGCTAAGCTGCTCAAGTGGGCGGCGCACTTCCGGGTCCGAGTAGCCGTCGTCATGGAGACGACGCAGGCGTCCACTTAGGCCCCGTGCGCGCAACATGTGCCACGCGGAAGCGCGCAGGCATCCAGTCTCGTCTCTGCTGGCCTTTCAGTTCACCTTTTTATGACGTAATTTGCTGTTTAAGATGAGTTGGTGTTTTTTATAGTTGTAAAAATACTTGCTGTTGTTCACTTCCTCCTCAACGACGTTCACAATAACAGCGTGTTTGTTTTAATGTGAAGGCGCATCATCTTTCACGTCAACACCTGACTCCCTGTCATCTTTAAGCAATATGGACACCATTTTGTAATCAGACGCACACACAGCAGACCATTAATGTGTGTTTTGAGGGTATCTCTTTTTATAAACGAGATCGCATACAATAAAATAAGCTTTTAGAAACATTAGAGAATACATCCATCCATTTTCTACCGCTTATTCCCTTTTGGGGTCGCTGGCGCCTATCTCAGCTACAATCTGGCGGAAGGCGGGGTACACCCTGGACAAGTCGCCACCTCATCGCAGGGCCAACACAGATAGACAGACAACATTCACACTCACATCCACACACTAGGGCCAATTTAGTGTTGCCAATCAACCTATCCCCAGGTGCATGTCTTTGGAAGTGGGAGGAAGCCGGAGTACCCGGAGGGAACCCACGCATTCACGGGGAGAACATGCAAACTCCACACAGAAAGATCCCGACCCTGGATTTGAACCCAGGACTGCAGGACCTTCGTATTGTGAGGCAGACGCACTAACCCCTCTGCCACCGTGAAGCCCTACAATAAATACATATTATAAGTGGATTAATTTGTCTGAAATTTACAAAAATAAATAATTTCCATTTAAACATATAAATTCTAAAAAAAAGTTCGACTTCAACCATTTGATAGTGAAAAATGAATCTAAATAAACTCAATAGATCAGCAACATTAACCCAGCACGATATGTAAAACACTTTAACCTATCAAAACACAAATTAATTAAACAATTTGTGTTGAATTAGTTATTTGTATCAAACTGACACAACCTCTACAATGGGCACATGTTGTAGTGCAGTGTTTCTCAACCTTTTTTCAGTGATGTACCACCTGTGAACATTTTTTCAATTCAAGTACCCCCTAATCAGAGCAAAGCATTTTTGGTTGAAAAAAGAGATTAAGAGGTAAAATACAGCACTATGTCATCAGTTTCTGATGTATCACATTGTATAACAGTGCAAAATATTGCCCATTCGTAGTGGTCTTTCTTGAACTATTTGGAAAAAAAAAGATATAAAAATAACTAAAAACTTGTTGAAAAATAAACAAGTGATTCAATTATAAATAAAGATTTCTACACATAGAAGTAATCATCAACTTAAAGTGCCCTCTTTGCGTATTGTAATTGATTCATGAACTTAATTCTAAACATTTCTTCACAAAAAAAGAAATCTTTAACATCAATATTTATGGAACATGTCC